>NW_024340696.1:31058195-31276735 GCF_902729225.1 Pteropus medius
CTGTCCCCTTGGGGTCAATACTAGGTACCTGACCTATTTTAGAAAAAAAAATGACTTTGTATTAGTTTCTTTGGATACTTCAGTTGCAAAACTCACAAACCTTGCCATTTCTAATAACCTTAAATCTCTGAAATCCCATTTTTGAATTTTCTGCTCTCTGATCATCACTTCCTATTATTCAAGCTTACTGATTCTGGTCCTCTCACTCCAGATATTTCCTGACCTCGCTGAGAGCTATTATTTCTGGATATTGCTAGTTTGCCCCTTTTAGCCATCCTTTTCATACCCTCACTCCCTACTTATAGCTTAGATTCTATGGTTCAGCTTTATAACCATTCCTTGAAAATACTCTAATTTCTCACTCCCCTTCCTTCTCTTCATCATACTTCGCCTGGCAAAATTCCAGCCATGGTGTATGCTATGAACTGAATTGTGTCGCCTCCAAATTCCTATGTTGCAGCCCTAACCCCAAATGTGACTCTATTTGAAGATAGGGCCTATAAAGAGTTAATTAAAGTTAAATGCGGTCATAAGGAAGGGTGGGACCCTGATCCCATAGAATGAGTGTCCTTATAAGAAGAGACATCAGAGAGCAACTCCCCACCCCCTTCCTCTCTATTTCTCTCTGCCATATGAGGACATGGGGAGAAGGCAGCCATCTGCAAGCCGGGAAGAGAATTCTCATCAGAAAGTGACCAGACTGTTACCCTGATCTCGGACTTCCAGCTTCTAGACTGTGGGAAAATATATTTCTCACTCTACTCACTCTAGATTTTGTTATGACAGCCAGAGCAGACTAATGCAGGTTAGAGTAATGACTCCCCAAAGATGTTCACAACCTAATCCCCCAAAGTGTAAATGTGTTAGGTTACATGGAAAAGGGGAATTAAAGCTGCAGATGAAGTTAATGTTGCTAATTAGTGGACCTCGAGATTGGGGATCATCCTGTATTCTCTGGGTAGGCCTGGGGTAATCACATGGGAGGCAGAAGGAGAAGCAGAGGGCTGACAGCATCAGAAAGACTTGACCCATGTTCCTGGTTTTGAAGATCAAAGGGAGAAATGAGCCAAGAAATACTGGAAAAGAAATGGATTCTCCTCTAGAGTCTCCAGAGGAATGAACCCCTGCCGACATCTTGAGTGTAGCCCACTGAGCCCCATTTCTGAATGCTGACCTCTAGCAATGTAAGATAAAACTTTGTATTGTTTAAAGCCACTCAGTTTGTGGTATGTTATAGCAATAATACTCACAGTTAAACCCAACTATCTACTTACTCTATGCCAGCACCCACAGAGCTGATCATTGACAAATTTACACAATCATGCGAAGTGGTCTCATTTCAAATATGATAATATATCAAAATTGACCTCTTGACATTTCAGGACAATCTTATCACACTTTCATAAATTTACTTTCTCTCTCTCTAAGACGACTATTTCACAACCTTCTTCTTTCTTTTGTCCCTCAAATTAAAAAAGCTTGTTCCCATCTGCGGGCCTTTGCACTTGCTGTTTCCTTCTGCTTAGAATGATCTTTCTCCACTTCACTGGTGGCTGCCTTCTTCTCCTCATTGATATCTCAATTGAAATGTTCCCTCTTTTAAGAAGCCTTCATTGACCCTATCCAAGCAACCTGAAGTTGTTCTGTTATATTACTGAAAAAAATCTTTTTATAGTTTATATCAATAACCACATTCTCATTCATCCATTCATCCATTCCTTTATTCATTTATCATCTTTGTGCCCCCACAAGAATGTATGCATGGCATAGATTTTTCAACTAAATTTTACTCTAAAGTTAACTTGGTTAAAGCAAGATTTGGGCAAATCAGTCTTTTTTATGTGATTGTTTACTTGTACTTAGAAGCAGTATGGAAAGAGTATTCCTGTAACACCTGCCAGTTTTGGCCAAAGTTGACATGATCAGGCTGGGCAACTGCAGTACTTATCTTTGTCTTGTTTCTACAGTGATTCTTTGCTAGGACTGATGAAGGTAATAAGTTACTCGAACAAACAGCTTATACCTGAGGGCACCTGTATTTTCATTTTTGTTCTGCCATTACAGTGACAGGCTCTGGGCTGTCTCTGAAATTTTTGCTCATGCGTTGTTTTGGTTATTCAGGTTACAATGGAATAATCTGGATGGTGGGAACAATTTATAGTTCTTTAAATCACTGCAGCACCAAGTATACAGCAGGTTCTCTGTGAACAGTATGATTCATTGATGGATTTTCAATGGATCTGGGAATATTGCTTACTTTACCAGGGACTTCCTTTCCTCTATACCTAATAAAATATCCATATTTACTTTATCCATCGTGTTATTACTTTTAAATGTTAGCCATGAACAGGGAAATAATAATTCCCATTTCCAATTTACAGAATAGAATGTTACTGAAATTTCCTTAATGGTAATGGCATAAGCTCTTCAGAGCTTTTCAACAGAGGCTTAGCTGTTGAAGATCCAATGGGACTCCATAATAAAGTGATCCCCCACAGCACGAACTGTAAAAACAGGAATGCTGTGTAGCTTCAATATATCATCTGAAATTATATAAAGTCACACATTTTCCCATTTAGAAAACTGTTCTTTTAAAATCTGATTACATGCAGATAATGTCTATTTTGTTATTATACGTGTTTTTTTTTTTTTTTTTCCATCATAAATGGTTATCCATGTTCTTGACTCTCTTTTCTTTTCCTTCTTGGCTAAATTAATTGGTAGTATTATATATAGAGTTATATACACATATACAGTTGGTTATGTGCAGTATATGTATATATATGTGTGTGCAGGTATATATATATGTGTGTGTGTATATATATATATATATATATATATACAAACTACAGGTTGTATATATATGTTATATTGTCTTTAAAGCTGAGGTCAGTTCAGACATCTGTGAGTCAACCAAGGTTGCCTCTACCAAAAAAAAATATATATATATATACATATGCATATATATATGTATGTGTGCATACACACATACACACACACACCAATAACAGTCAATGTCATCATCATTACATATATATATATATACATACATATATATATATTTTTTTTTTTTTTTAGGCGAGGCAACCCTTGGTTGACCTCACAGATTGCAAGGAACTTGTCAGCTTACAATCCTTATTTTTTTTATTTTTTACACCTACAGACCTGATCTTCCTACGTGGTCTCCCATCCAAGCACTAACCAGGCCTGACCCTGCTTAGCTTCCGAGATCAGATGAGATCAGGTTTGTTCAGGGTAGCATGGCCGTAAATGTAGTATAATATATAAATTAAGTGATAAAAGATGACAAAAAACTTTAAAGGAAAAGCAGGAGCTAAAACTATAATAGATAGTTGTTTTTTAGAAAAATTCTATGGACCAGTTATTTTGTTGTAATTTAGATCAGCCATAAGAAAATATATTCTTTTTTGTGTTAAAAGGCTATGTGAGGATGAGTCATTCATTCATTCATTCATTCATTCAGCAAATCATCTTTGCTATTGCCCTTGTAAGCTTTATAAATGCAAGGACCGCGTCTGTATGGTTCAGTATTGTTTTTCCAGTTAGCCATGCTATCTGTCCCCAAGTCAAATGCACATATGCTATGTACAGTGCAAAAATCTCACTAATTACTCATTGACAACTATGAAGTTCAACAACCTATACAAGCATACATTTTAATTTTAATGCCTTCCCAAATATTTCTCTCTTACATAAAAAATATATAAAAATAACACATTAATGTTAGAGGGATTGATGGTGGCTAAATAATGTATTCAGTCCCTGAAGATATATATTTTTTTAAATCTTAATTTTCTAGGTAGATTGGAAAAGTCTCTTACAGACAAATTCAGAATAAGGAATAATGGCATTAATTTGAAGATGAGGATGAAGTGTGTGCAGTAAGTATGTATAACATGAAGCTGGCAGTTTTAGAACCCCTTGGATTAATCACACTGTTCTCTTAAAAAGCTTAACAAAATCTCTATTAGTTGGGTCTTGTTCTGCTGTTAAGAAAAGAGTAATGTCATACATCTATCCTATCATTATAGCAATGATCTGATATTAACCTCTTACAGAAGGAAAAAGTGAAGCATAGATGCCAGTTTGAAAACCACTGGTTCTAAAACATATTCTTTCCTTATACTACAATTCCTCTTTAAATGCAAAAAGCATAGTGTAACTAGCTGTGATCTTTCCTCACATTATTTCAAAAGTCCAAAGAGATGCTAAATAAAATCGGTTGAATTATTTGAAGAAAATTTTTCTCTCCTTTTACTTTCTGTTTGAATTCTGTTTAGTATTGAAGCAGGCTTCTATGATTGAAGGTGGTAAATGATAGATAGAGTTCAATAGAGTTCTGTGGTGAAGGGTAAGTATTTTAGTGTGTCCGTGACCTGATCCAAAGGCTATTTCTAGCAGTTTGTCATTTAGTACAGAGAAGGTTAGTGAGGTGGTGTTGATATACGATCTTTTATGCTCTGAATTTATCACTGTAGTTGAACTGGCCCTACAGTTCTCATTAACAATGAGCAGTTATCTTTTGAGACTAAGGAATGGAATAAAATAACTGCTTTGCTTTATACTCCAAACTGCACTATAAAGAAAAGTCAAAGCTTCAAGTTTAAAATATTTAGCTGGAGAAATTTAGAGCATCCCATTGAAGTAAAAATAGCTTTAGCATTTTCAGAAGTAAACCAAATAAGATCACATGGATGGGATTGCTAGAAAGAAGTGTCTAAATGTTAACATCACCTTGAGAAGTATTTAGTTCTAGTAGAGAATGAGATTACCTTAAAAAATGTTCTGGCATCTTAGCACACATTACAAAAGGAATAGAATTATCTAAAGAAAGAAAGTACCAAAGAAACAGGAAGGCATTGTGGAATAGGAGAAAAAAATGCCAGTCTAAAACTTAGGAACCCTGAGTTTTAGTCTCTGATTTGTCCAGGTAGGAGCTAAGTGACATGCAACAAAGACTATAACCTCTCACCTGCTAGTATCTTGCTTGGATATCACTATCAACCTCCTTTAATGTTTCTGAGTCAGATGACAGACTTACTAAGTCCCCAAATTCCTCTGCCCCCACAGACCTTTCTAATTTGGTCAGATTCATCAGTGGCTCCAACAGCATTACAAATAAAGTTAAAATGTCTTAGCAGGCCATACCAGGTCTTTCAAGGTCTGACCCTCTCTAGCCCATCTCCCTCAGCTTCTCATCTCCCTCTGCTTCCTACCTCCTTCCTAATCTTCCCATGCAGAACTATTTGAGCTTCTGCTCTAATAGCCAGAACTCCATTTCCCTCACTACTGACCCAAGTAACTCTTACTTTACGTGATTAAGTAATGGCTTAATTCATAGCTGCCTCTTCCAAGAAATTTTCTTGACTCTTCCTCCTGGATTTGGTACCATCTTTTGTTATACCATAGCACTTACTATATTATAAGAATCTGTTTATCTGTTCTCCCTCTCCCTCTACCCAATAGACTTCTTGGCAAATGCAGTAAATGAATGCATAATGAATGAGAATTCAATTCTCCTTTTTCTTATTATTATTGTCTTTTTTGGTGGAGGGAGAGATGGAGTTGAGTCATTAGTTAATACCATCATTAAGAAATCACGTCATCATTTTTACTAGGAGTTAAAAATACCTCCTCCTTTCCATTCTGGCTGAATGCTCTGGTGGAAAATAACTGATCGATTAATTGAATTAATTTTAATTCATTAGAATACTAAAATTAATCTTGAAAGAACACTTTTAAAGCAAAGAATCTTGAATTTGGCTTTGAATGGTAAGTTCCTTTCTCCTTGTTTCTTCAATCAATTACCCCCTTTCCTATCCTATCTTGGTTTTATCTGTTCATATTGTTTATAGCTGGGTGTCACCTATTTCTGCCAGAAAACACAGAAGCGGCCTAGAACAATGGGACAAAAAATTACTCCACGCAGAATCACAAAATCTGGGTTTGAGTTTGTCAATTTTTTTAGTGTGATGACTTTGGGCAACATAATGAATCTTTTGAACTTCGGTCTCCGCTTCTGTAAATTAGAATGATGCCCACTCTACAGAGTTATGCTAAGGTTATATGTGCTGTGAAAGTACTTTGCAAAAACAGTTAAATGATAAACAAATATGTCATTACTTTAAATCTAAAACCAAAGCATTAGTATTATTAATAACCAGCTCTACAATCTAACTTTTTTCTAGAGATACTATATACCAGGTTAAAAAAGGACTCATTTGAATTTTATCTCCTCTGCCAAGTGGTTCAGATAGAAACCAGAAAAATGTGCATCAAGCAGCCCAGATACAATCCACAACATAGATAACCAACTCTGTCTAATTAGGAATTCAGGAATAGACATCTCTGCCCTATGGATCTACCTCTCAGACATTTCTGTCTCTGGCCAGACATTCATCTCTAGGAGGGGCAACAATGGGAATTCAGAGCACATCAAATGTCTCCACAGTGTCTCATATTCTGAAAATGCTTTTATAATCAATTCTATATATTATGCCTCATAAGGACAAGAGAAGTATGTTAATATTATCCTTAGACCAGAAAAAGAAGATAGCTAGCACTTAAGTGATTTGCCTCAGGCCATAGAGGGAATTAATGATAATATTAACATTCACAGGGTCTTCTCTCTGTGGCAGGAAGAACTCCTTTATTCCTCTAGTTGTAGGTTTTCTGTATTATGACCAGATTTACCAGTCTTCAAGGCAGGTCACCTTGAGGTACTGTTAAGGGTCTGAGGAAGCAAGTATAAATTCTTGCTGGCTTAGCCATTCCCAATTGTCATAAGAGGTAGGCACAGTTTTTAGTGGAAAAATAATGTGTGAAAAGAAGTTGATCTATAGTTAGGCAGGAAATAAAAGAGAAGAAATAGGAAGGCAAATGTATGTTTTGTCTTAAGAATTTGGTGGCTCATTCTGGTAGACTAGTGATTCTCAGTTGATTTCCTAAGGATTGGAGTTAACTGTATTAAAAACAATCTGTATAATAAAGCAATGGTATCTGGTTTTTCCCACTATTTACCATTATTGACTGCTGGTTTCCATTTTTTTTTATTCAAGGTATATGGTTAATAAATTAAGTGAACTTGGAATTTTAAAATCTGGAAGTAAATATGAGCTCCCACAGTTGGGGCAGGACTCATGACCAGAATGAATTGGTAGAAAGGCATATGTCTCTGGCATTAATCTCTTCATCAGTATTTCTGGTTTTTCTTATAGACAGGTTGTAGGAGGGTACTCTCTCATCCCCTTTCAAGACAGGCAAGGCTTAAGCCTTGCTCTGGCCATTAAAATATGAGCAAAAATGACACATGTCGCTTCTAGGTGAAAGCTTCAAGAGCTAGTGTGAGATATGCCATAGGCATTTTTCCTTCTGCCATAGTGTCTGGTGTTTGACTGTGTTCCAGGTAGTGGCTGGTCTATTTGCCTGATTCTAAACTGAAGCCAAATGAAACGGAGGAGCATCCAACCCATGGTGGATTTATAGTTTAAAAGAAAGATAGTTTAAGAGAGAGAGAGAGAGAGAGAGAGAATTAAATCACTTAGATTTGTGGGCTGTTTATAATCAAAGTATAACATATAGTCATAATTGTTACAATTAACCTTATCCAAAAGGAACAGATACACTAAAGGGAGTAAGAGATTAGAAAAGCATATGAAAAGATACATATTGAATGGATAGCTACAAACCTAAAGGGAAAAATTGCATGCAAAGTGAGGAAAGAAAAACAGAATAGTAGAAAAGTGCAATGTGGATGTATCAGCCAAATTTTTCCTAACAGATGGTAAAACCAGCATGGTGGTCAGACCACCAGTCAGAGACGTTATCCATTTGAGATATGTCAAAAATTTTGTTCCGATAAAATGGCAGAATCTGATAAATTCTTGACTTATCCAGAAAATGAAGTGGTCTTTAGAAAGCAACATTGTGGTTTTCCAAAACTGAGGAGGCAGTAAGGGGAATTACAAATTGGAATTAAATTGGTTTAGTAAGGGAGAACTGCTTAATATTAAGGAAGTAATGGAAAACATGAGAGATTAAATAGCTACTAAAGCAGGGAACACTGGCCATAAAGATGTACTCCAGCTTTTAGAGAAGTGAATACAAAAGATTTAGAGAAAAGATATTTATGATCCCTAATGATAAAATTTAAAAGGGCTTGCTAATCTGGAAAGATCTATCATATCACATTATGATAAGGTCACAAATAATCCAGATTCAGAACCCTCAGTTTTGCCCTATTACATATTGCCCTATTAATTTATTAAACAAATGTTTGTCAAGCAATTAAGAGTTAAGAATTGTGTTAAAACATTGGAGGTCGAAAGAGAATATAATTCCTGCCCTTAAGGAATTTATAGTACAGTGAACCAAACAAATAATAAGTAAACAAGTCCCCAACTAGCATTTATGAAAACTTAGTATTTGCTAGTGGTTGTGACAGGGCCTTTACATAATTTCCCCCTAATTTTTACAAGCCTGCTAAATAGGGATTTATTGTCTTTTTTAAAAACAGAAGACACTGAAGCTCAGAGAGATGAAGTAATTTGGCCCTACGTCCAGAACTGAAAATCAATTTTCGAAAATGTAAAATAGTACTACATAATCTTAGAGTTAAATATGAAAAGTACCAAGGTAAGTTTAAAGAATACAGATATTGGTATCACATAATGTACCATTGCATTGATTCTCTAATTTTATTCAGTAGATTTATATGTGTGCTTTAAATGAACAATAGATTTATTCCATAGGAAAAAAAAAACTATTATTTTATATAATTACATTTTGTTCATTTTTTTCAGTTCAACTGAAATATGGTTTTAGAAACTCATGGGACATTAATGATTTATAAGCCATATTTTGAGAATCTTCCTGGTACGTCACATGTAAAATACTAAGTTGTTTTTCAGCAAAGAGTCCAGAAATCATTTAATACAGAAAAAAAAAAAAGGATACTTACATAAAATAAAATCATCCCTAAAAAGACTAGCAATGATCAAACTGGTTTTAGAAATTTATAGCTGAAGGTAGAAATTCTCTTCTTTTAAGAGCATTTAGTTATTTTTCTCAGGACTTGAATTCTAAGAATTAAAAAGGAAGGTTTTACATATTTTTTCAGAAGTCCCAGTAATGCACACCTATAATTGGAGGAGAATTTGGCATTTGAGACTACAACTCACCATTTACTACAAGCCAAACAGCTAAATTGATTTTAGCATTCTAGAAGAAAAATTGCACGTTTGGTGCTGAATTGCTTCCCTACGAGCACTGAGCCAGATATTAATGTAGATTTGAAAGGAAACAAAAAGTGTTCAAACTCTAATGCACCTCAGGCGTCTAAATCGGAATTCAGTCACTTTAAATTAAGTTGGATTTCTTGAAGCAAAACTACTCTTATTATTTCGATATTACTGCTCTGACCCACTGTTTATATACCACATAACAATGTTCTAAATTCTTCAGATACAATAAAAATTGAACACCTCTATGCTGGAGGCTCCTGTGGTAATGCTGACTTCTGGGAACAAAGACTCACACCAGAGAGTCAGCCCATTTCTTAGGACCTGTTAAGACAGGTGACATTCCACTCAGAGGCCGTTCTGTAACCTGGTGCATCAAAGAAAAATTTATTACTCGTTAATTCTTTTAAACTTTTGTTGCTTTATTCTTATTTTAAAAGTAATAGAAATTCATTATCAAAAATTAAAAATTTCAGACAAGTGAAAAAGACAAAAATATGTAACCCAATTACTGAAAAAAAAAAAACCATGGGCAATATCTTGGCTTATATCTTTCTAAACTCTTGTTTGTGGACAAATTATATTTTATTTTTATAAAAAGTGCAATTCTAGCTATTTATAACCTAATTTTTTCATTTAATAACATGTTAAAAGAATATTTACAAATAATTTCACATAACTGTATGGAAGTTGTGCATGGTTATCCTATAAATATATTTTTAAACGAACCACTATATTTGAACATTTAGATTGTCTCTAGTATTTTATTATTATAATATTTCTTAAAGATATTTGCCATGGTCTTTGGAAAGAAATCAAATATTTATTTTAAAAAGTTATTTATTTATCTGCATTTTTATTTATCTGTATATTTTTAACAATTTAACAAATTGTAAAAAAATAGCATTTTGGGGTGGGAATACAGTTGTGGATGATAACTAAGAAAGTAGTATCAGATCTTAGTTCTGACAGCTTATTTTATTTTCTACCCACTGACAGTCTAGTCCCAGGCCCGACCTGGGGGCTAGATGCCAGGGTTTACTGTCTTCTCTGTCCTTCTTCCCTTCTTAATGAGACTGAGGTTCTTCCCCTGGCCCAGCCTAGACACCAACCCCTGCCCCTGGGAATGAACCTGGTTTGCATAATGCTGAAATAAAGATCCAGCTGGGATCCTCTATGCTTTGCCACTGTTTAGCAAGCCTTGCTTCTGACGGTTTCCAGAATGTCCGATGAGCTCTTAGAGCATTGCTTTGTCTGCCTGGAGTCCTCTGGAGTCACCTCTGCAGGATCCATGTCATCCTCTGAGGCTGACCTTTAGGCTTGTGCTTAAACATTTCACCATTTCACATAAATGTTCTTTTACCCATCGTAAAATTTAGTGAGCCCTTTCTGGAAGATTATTTGGGCCTGGGGATATAGCTGTGAATAACGCAATCTCTGTAATCTGTAATCTCTGTAATTTAGTGCTTGTTAAAAGAATTAACAAGCACTAAATTTTTCTTTGCATCTTTATGGAGTGGGTCTATGTTTCAGAAATCCTGGAAAATTTCGAGGGGGTATTGAGAGAGGGTGAGTGAGTATTCATTGCATTCAGTTGGAAAATCTTTTCTGGAAGTCATTTTTAATAAGGTGGAAGATAGATTATGTTTAGTTTGGAATGATTATGTCATTAGGTATTTCTGATGTCTTTAGGATATGCTTTATTTCATTGATTTCCCCTTTTAACTCATGACAATTCTTGTTAACATAAGCTTGGAAGAAAACAAATCACCTATATTTAAACTGTGCTTGTGTTAATATATGTTACCATACATACAACCGATTGGGTCTCTACCATCTACACATTTCTCACTTTTGGAGGAGTGTGTGTTGAACAGTAAAGAGTGTGACTCAGAAGTAAAGAGACAGGGGTGACTCATGGGTCATAATATTATCATTTATACAAGATTATAACATTTGATCCACTGAATTCCCATTCTGTAGATATCTACTTTTAAAAATTGAATCATTAAGGAGGTGAAAACAACTTTTTCCTATTTCAGTGTCAAGTGTATATGTACAGCATTTATCTATCTATCTATCTATCTATCTATCTATCTATCTATCTATCTATCTATCTATCTATCTATTTATACATTGCCCAGACTCACAATAGTAGTTGAGAGATCTTAGAAATCTAACCTGTGATTTTCATTGCAGAAATGATAAAACTGAGCCAAAGTTAAATGGTTTGAGATTCCTTCATTTTAGACCAATTAAAAGTGTGAAGAGAGCAAGGTTTAT
Organism: Pteropus medius; assembly: GCF_902729225.1. Taxonomy (NCBI): domain Eukaryota; kingdom Metazoa; phylum Chordata; class Mammalia; order Chiroptera; family Pteropodidae; genus Pteropus; species Pteropus medius. The sequence continues at coordinate 31,069,739 of NW_024340696.1, forward strand.
ACCCTAAAGAAAACTTCAAAAAGTGTCAGAAAAGTGAAAATAAAAATTAGTTAATAGTTTTTCAATTAAATCAAGTCCAAATTCTTTAGCCTGACATTCAAGGTCCATTTCCTGTTTCTAAGTAATACAAGTTCTCATCTCCAGCCATATCAATTTTTGAGCACAATTAACATTTTACCACAAGCATATAGATACATTATACCATTCAGCATGCTAACCCATGGCCTTGACCTACTTCATACCTAACTCAGAAATCCAGTCCTCATTTTCTCCAGACAAATGGATCTTTTTTTGGCCATGAATCCTTGGCTCGCATCTACCCTTTAAGGAACTCATTTATGTGCAAGTACAAAATGTTACTTTGGAAAATTAATAACGCTTTGCATATATTAATATTTGGTGTCTCCAAACACAGTTTATTCTGCCCCTCCTGCCCCGTTCCCAGATTTTACAACCCTATGAATTGCTAGGATACACCAGCGAAAATCCGTTGGCTGCTCTCTGGATTTCTTTTTTTAAGCATTATAGGATACCAGCTGCCTTCCTTCTTATCTTTACTGTGGTCACCATTACATCTGCTCTCTAAGATAGTGGTCAAAGCTGGCCCTTATCAGCTTCCTCCCACCAAGAGGGAGCTCATCACAAATAGCTTCCTCCTTGGCTTTAAGACACCACTGAAAGGCTTTGTGAAATACTTAGCTTCGATTTTTCCAGTTGCCGTCTCTGCTATTTCATCCAGCTTTTGCTATGATTGACTTTGCCACTCTGGACCTAATAGATTAGGCTCTTGTCCTTCTTGAGGCTGCACTGGGCCCCTAGGGCTGACTAGTCCTCATAATCCTAGCTCCAGAGACCCAGCACAAGTCAGAACTGCCTCCAACGTGGAGAGAATGAAAAACCCAGGAATGCAGGTTACACCAAGGATGTACATTGGATAAGACTGAAACACCTGGGACTGTTATCAATTTCTTAATTTTTCTCAGTTTATAAGTCCTTATTCTACAAGTGCTTCAACCAGCCTTACCCCCAGTAACCACTCATAATGACACTAAAAGAATATGTTTTTTTCTTCTTATCAGACTAATATTTAGATTTGACTAAACGAGTTTTGTAAATGTTCTGGCTTATACTTTTCCACTATTGTGACTCAGTTTGGTAAGCAAATCTGTCCAAGATCATTCCTTTTTTAAAAAAAAAAATGTTACCTATTTATGAAAAATAAATTCTGATGAGAAAAACACAACACAAAAGATTTAATCTTTTTTTTTTTTATCCCTCTTTCTTGGTACATTTGAGACAATGGAATTGAAATGCTTCTCTTCTTTCAGAAGATAAAGGGACCGCATTATTAACAATCAACTATTGATTTTCATATTTACTTTGTTTCAGGACATTTGGCATATTTCTTTCCAGCAAATTGCTTTATGGTAGTAAGAAAAATGTTCTATAAAATGAGCAAGTAAGATGCAATATTTAAAAGCTTGGTCCATCGGGGTGATTCTAGCTGTGTGATAAAAGTAATTTATTGGGGTGGTTACTTTTGCTAGAAATTTCTTAAGAGAAGCAGCCAGGATATAAGTTTACATATCTCAGATTGTCATTAAACTCAGTCTGGGGAAAGGAAATAAAATGTAATTGATTTTCTCTGAAAGATGTGATATCTACTGCAATATGTAAAATGGAATATGATCAACAAATTAAATGGCTTTATTTTTCTTTTTTTAAAATACAAAAGTGCTGAAGTTGAAATGACTTTAGAAGGAATTAGTATTTTTACGTTTTTAGCATCACATCAAGAACAATCTAACATGTCCCTTTTAACTGAGACTAGTACATATAATTTGCCCTTACTGATGCATACAATTTTAAAGGTGTATTCTAGAGGTATTTAAACGTGTTTGAGTATTCTGAGAAAATTAGCTATAAAACTTAGGGCAATATATCAAAGATATTTAGACATATAAAACTTGATTACGGTTCAGCAAAAAGAGTCACTGAATTCTAGAAAACCAGTTTTCTACCATTTCATGAAAGTTGTTAAATATTTAGCAAGATCAAAAGGCACTCTGTTTTTGGCATCATCTATATCAAAGGCAATTCTTAAGTTATTGGTAATTTGGTAGACTCTTATTCCAATAATGGAGGCTTACAGCACATATTCCTGTTTAAGGCATTAACACAATAAACAGCATAAGTGAGACCCTAAACTGAACTCCTGATTAATTCATTCTCACAGTGCAGAGAGAGTACTTAGTGGATGCAAAGCTTAGTGGATGCAATAGCACAGTGTCTCAAATACATCAAGCTGATGATTACCTGACTAGGCTTTCCTGCTGACTCCTTGTCAACACGTGATAGCCTACCTTGCATTGTTTGACTCTGCTCTAAAAATGCAGAAATAGGAAAATTACCCTGACTCTCTTTTGAAGTAAAATACATGCAGCATGGAAGCTGACAGGCACTGCTACAAGGAACTAGGAAATAAAGCCTTCAGAGACCTCTCAGAAAAATATCTATAGGAGGCCATTATAACAACAACGCTCTGAGGTAAGATTCAATCTAAGAAGCTTTAATCAAAGAGCAGCATGAATCTTATATTTTTGTTCTTTATTCACCACGATTAATATTATCAGTTCCTTAGGGCACTCAGTAAGAAACATTTCAAAAACACTCCCTGGATACACCCAGAAAAAAGTGCCAAATACACATTCTGCACAAGCCAAGAATTTAGTGGATAGGGAGATATTTTAAAAAAGAATACGAAGACAATAACACGGAGGGGCCTTTATATGTTTTTCATAGCAAGTCATTCATAAGTAGTAATTTAAACCAGCCCCAGACAAACTTATGAAAAAAGTTCAACTGAACTTTTTCCAGCTACTTGCCTCAGGTGTGTTCCTATCTCTCATTCCCCCTTCCTCCTATTAAGTGTCTTATTAGAAGAAGGTCTAGTAAGAGGCAGTATACTATAGTGATTAAAAACATTGTCTGAATAGCCAGGCAGATTTGAGATTAAAAAACAAGTTCCCCCCAGTTACTTGCTTGTAACTTTGGTGAAGTCACTTACACACTCTAGGCCCAGTTTATTCATGTATAATATGGGAATGATAATATCAACCTCCCAGGATTATCTTGAGAAGCAAGCGAGGTACCTAATGAATGTAAGAGCCTAGCACAGAGCCAGGGATGTGGTACACATTTGATAAATGGCTGTTGTTTTTATTTTTGTGAACTGATTCTTTCTGAATGAATTTGATATAACTGCAGTTCATCCCAAGGGCATTCCATTTTAAGAGGAATTTCTAAAGGATTGCAAAACTTTCAGGACTCAAAGATGGCAATTTATGTAGAAATTTCAGGCACCCTGACAGACTGGTGGGGGAGTTAATTTTTGTTATGGGAGCCTTCTTCGTGTCCTTCAAATAAATGCACAGGCAGCTGTGAGCACTGAACCTGGGTCAGAAGAATTGGGTTCAAATGACAGTTCTGCTTCTTGCCAAGTGTGTAATCTTGGGCACATCACTACTTAATCCTTCATGGCCTAGGCTTTCTCTTGGGGATAATGATATATCATAGGGTTATTAAGAGGATTACATGACACAAGGCACAAAAATAAGTACTGTCAATGGTCAGTGCTATAGCTGTAAATTATTACCATGATCCATTCTTTCTCCTTGTCATAGAACATACCCCGTGAGTGATAGAAAGTTCTTACCATAAACAGACACATAATAATCTTACTGGCTAACAATAAGCCAGAAGAAGAAGAAAAGAAAAACAAAACGAAACACATTCTAGCATTCATTTCGCTAGGAGAGTTTGAGAATCATCAAAATGACCTAGAGAAATAAGAAGCAACTAAATGAGTGGATCCCAAAGCATTATGCTAAGTGAAAGAAGCCAGGCATATAGTACAAAATGATGAATGAGCGGATAGCAGACTGTGATATATACACACAAGGGACTATTTATTAAGCCTTAAAAAGGATGGAAATTCTAACACATGCTACAACATGGATGAATCTTGAAGACATTATACTAAGTGAAATAAGCTAGTCACAAAAGGACAGATATTGTAGGATTCCACTTATAGGAGCTGCCTATAGCAGTCAAACTCAAGGAGATAGAAAGTAGAATGGTGGTTGTCAGGGACTGGGCAGAGCAGAGAATAGGGAGGTAGTGTTTAGTTGGTAGAGTTTCAGCTGGAGAAGATGAAGGAGTTCTGGAGATAGATGGTGGTGATAGTTGCACAACATTGTGAGTGTATTTAATGCCATAGAACTATACACTTAAAAATAGTAAAAATAGTAAATTTTATGTTTTTTACTATATATTTACCACAATAAAAAATAAAAAGAAGCCAGAACAAATAGCACATCTTGTATGACTCAATTTATGAAAAATTCTAGTACACACAAATCTGGTCCATAATGATAGAAAACAGGTCGGTGGTTGTAAAGGTCCAGAAGATAACTTCCTAGGGTGAAGGAAATGTCCTGTATCTTGAATGAAGTAGTAGATATAGGGAATATACATTTAAAAACTCATCTAACTGTATATATTATATGATATGTTTCATTAAATGTAAATTATACTTCATTGTGATGGTAATTTTATGTGTCAACTTGGTGAGGCTATGGTACCCAGTTTGTTTAAACACCAATTTAGTTGTTGCTGTGAGGCTACTTTTTCTTAATGTGATTAACAGATATATTAGTAGATTCTGAGTAAAGTGGATTACCTAATAATGTGGGTGGGCCTCATGCAATCAGTTGAAGGGTTTAGGAGGAAAGACTGAGGTCTCCTGAAGAGGAAGAAATTCTGCCTCCAGATTGTAACAACTCTTACTGAAATTTCCAGCCTGCTGGCTTGTTCTGCAGATGTGGAACTTGCTAGCCCCACAACTGTGTGAGCCAATCCATTAAAATAACTCTATTTATAAATCTCTTTCTATATACCTCCTATTGATTTGATTTCTTTGGAGAACTCTGACTAAAGTTGCTTAGAAAAGAAAAAAAAATTAATTACCTAGAATACTCTTTGAAAATAAAGATTCTTAGCCTCCACCCTGAACTTATTGAATTAGAATCCCTAAGGGTAAGACCTGAGCCTATATAAAGAGTTTTTAAAAAACTCTTCCAGATAATTCTGATATACACCCCTGTTTGAGCATTGAAAATGTTCTCAATCAACATCTTAATCTAACTAAATAACTAACATTTTAAGAAAATTTTGAACACATAAAATTGTGTGTATGTCTTTTTATTGTATGTTTCTGAGAATTTTTATAAAGAAGAAAACACTTTTAGAAGAAGGCAAATTTTCTCCTCCCCCTCAAATGGGGTAGAAGAACATAGTGCAAACATACAAATACTTTGAACTGGTCATATTTCATCTAACAAATGGTGATCAAATGTTTATAATATCCCAAACACAGTTCTAAGGGCTGCAGATATCTGTGGAGATGAGTAAGCCAGATCGAGGTCCTGCCCTCATGGAGTTTACATTCTAGTCTGGGCAGTTGACCTTAGAGAGAAACCAGTTATGCCTACAACCTGAATACAGGTTTTCTTTACAAAATGAAAACTCAATAGGGAACATGTTGGACTCTGGGCAATAGATTAAAAAACAATAACAAAAAGAAAACAAACATGTATATCTTAAAACTTGTACTTTTATCATACGATTTATCTGAGTGTGCTGAACCAAGACTTCAGCAGCACCCTGGGGTGATTAAGAAAATTACTGAGAGTAAAAAGTACAGGAAAATAGAGTAAGCAATTAGCTCCAGTCTAGTGTGAATGTCAAGGAGTGAATGTGGGCTCTTTATAGCTCCCCGGCCTTGGTCTTTCAACCGTTAGTTGCTACAAATATTAGGTAGTCACGAATGTTTGGCAGTGGAGAAAAATTGCTGCTAAGGCCTTATCATTGTAGAAAAGGCTGTTGATAAATTCTTTTTGTCCATAATGGGCAAGGTTAACTCCAGGAAAAGAAAAAGGCATGTCTCTGGTTTGTTCTTTGTCCATTCATCTTACTTATTAAACAGAGATTGTAACAGTATGTACCTCGTAGACTGTGTGAGGGCAAATGGAATAGAAATCCCTTAGCACAACGTCTGGTACATAGTCAGCTCTCTGTAAATGTAAACTATCACCATCGGTATATTGGTCTCTTTATTGGCCAGGTAGCTCTCCAGGAGCTGGGGATGCAAAGACAATTGAAACATTGCCCATAGCAAAAATCTTAGCTTCTAGCAGAGGAGGGATGCCGAACAAATGAAGTATTTTAATTGCTATTGTAGGGATCAGTGATGTCACCGAAAAAGATGTTCTCTGGCAGGGAGTGAAGGGAGAAAAGAGAGTCAGGTGAGCCTTTGGGGAGAAGGTTTTGCCAGTTGACTCAATGTAACTACAAAGGTGGTTTCAGGAAAAAAAAATTCTGCCATTTGTGTGAAAAGCGGTTCTGATAACATTAATTATCAAAGATTTTGAAAGTCAAGTGTATAGGGTCATTTTCATCGATACTATTAAAGGCTCATGTTATCAGAATTGATATTTTGACTGTGATAGAATTAAAGCTCAGTGTAAAGAGCATGTTATTTTTAGATAGCGAGGAGAATCAGACAAGTTGAGATTCAAAGAACATTAGAAATCATGTAGTCTACACTCTCAATGTAATAAGGAGAAAATTGAGATAAACATAGGGAAATTAAAACACAAACACAGGTTTAGTCTTCACGGAACAAAGTATGAAAATAGTCAACAGTCCACACTGGTTTATTCTGTGCTATACAATATGGTAGCCACTAGCCACATGTGGTTATTTCAATTTCAAATAATTATGATTAAATAAAATTAAGAATTCAGTTCCTCGATTGAACTAATGACATTTCAAATGCCCAATGTGACCATTATCTCCCATATCAAACAGCATATATACAGAACATTAACAGCATCCTAAAATGTTCATTGGACACAGCTATATTAGTTTTATGCAATGAGAGAAAAGTAAATTTAGTCACTATTAAAAGCATGTTATAATGAATAAAGAGCTAATTTAACATTATGACCAAAGTTTTTAAGTGTACTTCTAAAATTATCTATGCAAGTATAAGTCTAAAATTTTCTACGCATAGAAAAATCTACCACAGCACACAAATGTTTCACAGGAAAAATTGGGCAGGCATCATCATAGATTACGTAGCTATACAGATGCATCAAAGTTGCATGTGTAATTTTGGAAATGGGGTGGAAACCATTTAATGTTCCAATTGTCATACATTTTGAGAGCAATCTAATGCAAATGTCTAACACACAGATTTTCAAAAAGAAGTAGAAGGAGGTAAATGAAAGGTAAGTAGACCAGAGTGAGGAGAGTATTCATAAATTAGAAAACAAAGTAGCAAACATGAGTTTTGTTTTCAAAGTCTTATGAAATAAACTTTTAAAAAGTTAGTGACTTTTTCCTATAAATTTGGGAAAAAGTGTAAAGCACTTTTTCTTTTTTAAAAATAATTTTTCAAGTTTAAAAATACATAAACTATCAGCATTTAAAAGATGTCTAAAAAGAATATGTCATGGAGAGAAAATGTCCTTAAACTTAGGGAATACAGTTTTTACATGATGATTAGAAACAGGAGTGGGAGCTGTTATTTGAGATTTTAAGACGTTTTAAAGATCTTTCAGAAAGATGACTTCAAAAGACTTGAATATTCTGTTTTAAAGTTTGCTCTGACGCCTAAGAAGCCAGATAGCTACCAAATACCTTTGTCCAATTCAATTTCATGTATAAAAATTCATAAATTTTACTACCATAAAATTACTCTTTGTCATTTTTTTCCCCTCCAGATTTCTCTCTCTGACTAGCAAAATTCCCTACCAGAGCTCACCATCAGCTTTGGCCTGAAACTTGAGGGCATTCAGTATCCCAATGTACCCTTTCACTGATGCCAAGGGAGTGCCTGCTGTGGCTTCCAACTGGAAATCCCTCTCCCGTTATCATTTAGTGTGTTTCATCCTTCGGCATAACTTTTCTATATTTGACTTTATAAATAAATATTTTGAAACTTTATCTTATTTTCACCCTACATTTTAAATTTCCTTTTGTATATTGATGATTCACTTTTTTCAATATTCTCATAACATCCCAGTATAGAAGTTCTCAAATATCAGTCTACTAACCGGTGCTGAAAGAGACAAAATAAGAAAAACGAGGACCATGTGATGACCATATATGTGTATGCTATGGTTGACAGTTGATTTATAACCAATACCTTTGCATGATTTTATGAATTTTCAGTATAACTTTGCTAAAATACCCTTCATTTTATTGCCTTACAATGGAATTAATATTTATTGGCAAATGTGATTTTGTTTTCAGACACGAACACAATGATTTTTGATACCAATTTAAACACAGTGTTTACTGCGAAGTTTGTCATTTCTAATTATGCCATATAAATGCTGGACAAGAATAAAGATCACCCTCTTGTTCTCATAGCAGCTAGCTAGCCAAGGTAGTTAGAAAGACAGTTACTCAAAATTCATCCAAATACCAGCAGGGCAGGCATTTTCAAGAATGCACTCATGGTCACAAGCAAAGCGTTTTCCATTGCTGTCCACCTATATTATAAGAGGAACAGGAGACAGAGCAGTATATGGCCTGAAGCAATGGAGATAGCCTGGCCCAATTTAAATAACAGTTTTGTCCAGGGGAAAAGGCAGAATTGTAAAAATTACAGGCTCAGTAAATATTAAGTAAGGTCAGCACCAAAGTATGCATGTATACCTACTCTGAACCCAGGCTAGGTTTGGTAATTTTGAAAGACTAACTGCTAGACTTTTAGGCTCCTGTCCCATTTACCACCTGAGGCCCAGGCTCCCCGTCAGGCCAGTCTGAAATTGGAAGACTTGACGTTTGACTTTTCTTTTGAGAGATTTTCATGGCTGAGAAGACGGGATCTTACATTACATTTTCACTGTTCTGTCTTCCTCGTTCTCTTATCCATATTATGCTTTGTCAAACTAATCTTCATACAACCCTCCAATTTCATCTCTCTTCCCCAAGCCCTGTCATTGTGCTTGCTTCTGAGAGGCCTCATTCTCCTCCTACTTACCTTCATTTTTTACTCCTCATTTCTTACCCCTCTCTCCAATTTCCTCTAGGTCCTGCATCCAGATCCAGACCTGCCCTTCCTAGATTATTCTTCCCGCACAGATTCCATCATTTCTCATCTTGTCCTCTGCCCATCAGGGCATGATGATGGCCTGGTCTCTATTGCCCTGTCCATTTTTTTATCTTACTCCCCCAGAGTGAGCTCTTCTGAACCTCCCCAGGATCTGAGGATTAGAGAATTGAACAGAACCCAAGAGCTTCTCTGGCCTATGACCTTGTTGTTCATCTGAGGACACTGAGATAAAAAGAGGGGATGAGGCTGTCTGTAGAGGACAGTTATTGCTCATCATATATCTGTGTATGTACATGCACAAAGGTGTATAAGCACAATTGTATTTTAACTAGGTTTCTGTCAATATGGTGGTGTTTTTTTTGTTTAACCCTGCAAAATGATTTCAGTAGTAGAAATTTCAGGCTGGGAAGAGGAGAGTGGGTATCTTAATAAGCCATTGGAAAATATATTTTAGAGTATTATTCATGTGGTCAGTGAATATTTCTTGAGTACTTCTTGTATATTGGACACTATTTTAAGCTCCAAAAATAGAAGAAAAATAAAGCACTTTGAGAATCTCAATTCCAGTGGGGGAAAGAGCTACATAAATAGTTATAACACACTGTGATAAATACAGAGATAGAGATACGTATAGGACATTTCAGTAGCACAGAGAAGATGACTCTGCTTGGGGCGTGGTGGAGGCGGGGTGTTCAGAGCAAGTTTCCAGGGAGATGATCATGAAATAAATCTCGAGGATGCATAGGGATCCAAACAGGCTGGAGGAAGGACAGAGAGAAGCCGGACTAGAAAGAGGAAACAAGACTGGGATGTGAGAGATACCATGGAGGTATGTATGTGGGAGCGTGTGTATGTGTATGTGTGAAGGAGAGAAAGTGTGTGAGTGGGGGAAGAAGAAGAAGGAGAAGGAAGAGTAGGAGAAGGAGAAAAAATGAAAAAAGAAGAGAGAAATTAAAAATTCAAGTTTGAAGAGGCAATGAGTCAAGAAACTGGCAAACCTTGAAGCTGAAGGCTGGGTAGAGACTTGCACATGCCAATTCAAGACATGCAAGGCTGACAGCAAATAGCAGCCACCAGTAGAGTGCCGGCACTATGCGAGGAGCTTTATATTTATGTTATCATGGAATCATCACAACCCCATAAAATGGGCATTATTATTGCCATCTGTTCACAAGCAAAGGAACTGAGGCCAGAAGAGGTTCAGCAACTTGCCAAAGGGTACACCGCTGTCCTGGATCTAAGGTCTGATGGCAAGGGTCTTACACAGACACTGTATCACTTAGCCATCTCTTTTCTCTCTACGGCCATCTGGTTGGAGCCCAGTTTGGGAAGCCCAGGAGGGAGTCGTCCCAGGCAGGCAGTCAGAGCCCTCTGCATACAGCTGCCTGGAAGGTAGGATCCACAGTGAGAAGGCCTTTGCTTCAGCTCTGATTCTGGCTCAGTAGTCCTTAGCTTCGGTGCACTGTGGGATCATCAAGGAAATACCTGCCTGAGCCTTGCCTCAGTAATTCTTATTTAATGGGGGCCAGAGCATTAGTTTTTGAAAGTTCCTCAGGTGATTATAATGTGCAGCCAGGGCTGTTGTAAACCACTGTTTCTATGCAGGGTCTGCCAGGGCTCAGGGTTGGTCTCTTTATATAGGCCCTATATGCATGCCCTTTTCTTTCTGGCCTCTGTCAATCTCTTTCCTTTCCTGCAACATCTTGAATTTCTGTGCATGTTCAAGTCCCCTTTAAGCTTATATCACTGTTACAGCTTACTACTCTGACATCTGTGCTTACCCTCCGGGCAAACCATCAGGTCTGCACAGGGTGAAAAATCTCAGAATGCCTGTGTGCGTCGGGGGGTTACATCCATGTGTGAACTTGATGAATACTGGCTTTTGGTATAAGTGACTGCTAGATCGAGGAAGCGGGGTGGGAGGGGTGTGAGAGATAAAAAGACCTAAACTGGTGAAGAGATAAAGATGGAGAGAACACTATGAGCTCTTTCTTCAGAGACCCATGTGAAGTTTGTGGGCTGCCATGGCCTGGCTGTTCACAGCTATCCTTCCTATAGAGTGACTGCAAATGTTCCCTGCACACCTACTATTTGTTTCCTCATTCCCAGCACTACAGATTCTACATTAGATTGTGACTCAGATGCTAACCTGAAAAAAAAAAAAACAAAAAAAAACCACACCCTTTTATTCATTTGATTTTTTGTTTATTTGTTTTAGATGTCAGAAAAGTCAGGTGAGAAAAGATATGTATGATCTGAGGGGAGGGACTGTGCCTGAGTCAGGGACAGGAAGGGATGACCACAGCACTCTGCAGGCAGGGAAAAACCAAGAAATGGATAGGATGCTAAGGACAGAAAGAAGCAGTAGGGTGCTGTGAATGAGGCAATGAACACGAGTGGTCCAGGGACCCTGATCTGGAACAGACGGGGCAGATGCCAGCCAACCCAGCCTGCTCTCACATTCTCCTACTGCTCCTTGCTCACGCTGAACACTCTGGCTGTCCACCTTCCTCACATACTCTCTATTTTGCCCTCGCTCTTTCTCTGCCTGAAATGATCTTCCTTGGACATCACAATCACCCACTCTTTTATCTCCTTCATGTCTTTATTCAAATGTCTTCTCTGTGAAGACTCCCTTGGACACGTTCTACATCACTGGAGTCAACATTGTATCCCCAGTTTGTGCTTTGTTTTTCTCCATGTCACTCATTATTCTAATGTACCACATGTTAGAATCCCATACCATGATGGCAGAGATATTCATTCTTTGCTTTATCTCCAGGATAGTCTCCAGAATAGAGACTGACACATAGTAGATGCTCAATGTACATTGGTTGAATGAATACGTGAATGAATGAATCCTGCCTTGTATTATGATTGCTAGAATAGCTATCTATCTAGCACATTATATTATAAAATCCTAAGGACAGGAACTGTGCTGTATCCTCAACATATCTCTCATGATACCTCATACACAAAAGTTCACACGTATTTGTTGTATTGAATTGAATTGGCATTAACTTGAAATCCTTCAGCTTCTCCTAAAAGAGCCAGTTTGTTTGTTTGGTTGTTGGCTGTTGTGATGTGCTACCCTGATTTTATGGTTTTGGCACTGACTCACTTGAGAATACAATTTAAGGAATTTATGGCAATTTAAAAGCCTTGTTTAGTTCAAGAGGAGGTCACTACAGAAGATTCCTCATTTCATTTGCATAATCCAAGTACTTAAAATCATTCTGGACATTTTCATGGAATAAGGCATGGGGGCATTTTTCTTATTGTGCTCTACATCTTTCTGGCCTCATTTAGGTTCTTTTAATTATAATAGTTATAAAAAATGATATTTAGAGTATCAAAAGTCCTGGTGTTTTTATAAAGAATGACTTTTGTAGAGAATATCATTCTTCAATATTTTGCCTTCTCAATTTTATTCATTCAGAGGACATAATGTATTCTGCTGAGGAACTATTACCAAAGTATTTTTTTTTTTTCCTAAATGGATATGTGGATATGACAACATAATGCATCGTAGCAATCTTACTTCAATGACTTTCTGGGTCATTTGGCGGTATCCAAAGTAGAATCTGAGAATGATCTCTTCTTGAATAGATTATCTGGAAAAGATATTTTTTCTCTTAATGAAAACAATCTTCATTTCTCTTTTTCGTCTAGTGTATCTGATAATTTACAGTTTCAAAGTATAAAAGTAACAGTATGCTGGCTTTAACTCTTGGATACTGGGAGATTATAGTTGCATATGGGAAAGTCACTTTTTTCATTTGTTTATTAAAGTGATGAGAAAGACATACCTGTGGATGTCACATAGACAAGATCCTCTGTGGTCCTAGATTAGAAATGTTTACTGTCTCATTCTGGTGTGCCAAATACTGGGACTTGGTATTGCTTCACAGATTGTTGATAAATTGATACAGTAACCATAGTAAATTGGTCATAAAAGAGTGAAACACAAAACAGTAGCATAAAATAAGACTTTTTTTCAGGTGACCACTCAAAATCCCCAAGTTCTGTCTCTTTCGTAATCCGCTCTTGGAAAGGAGAAGTGAGATAGGTAAATACCTCTGTCCAAAGTGCTAACTAACATGGCAGGTATTGTTGGAAGGGAGCAGGTATTATTAGCCTGATGCTCTACTCTTCCACTTGACTTCCCTTCTTTGTCTGCCTTTTATATTTGATTCTTCTATTCCTGTTTCCTCTCTCCCACTTTTCCCATGTTCTATTGCTTATGTCTTCCTTCGACATCTAACACCATGTCCTATTGGTGGCACTGATGACTAAAAAGATAGCTGGACCTTTGAAGGAAAAGGTATTTTTAGACTTCCCCAATACACCCGAATAATAAGCACAGAGCACAGATGCACTTTGCTACCATTTATTAAATTTCTCCTATGGCCTGGATACTCTGCTAATACTTTATCCTTAATCATAAAAAAAATAACACTAGCTTTTTTAAAGAAAAGAAAATGGAGGCTCAGAGAGATGGGTTCCTTGACTAAAGTCACACCAATAGTAAGTGGCAGTAACAGAATAAATATCTACATCTGCCCATTAGCTGTCCAAATGCACATTTATGCACTCATTTGACAAGTACTTATTGAGCATCTATTATAACCCAGAGCAGTTCTAAGTACTGGGAACAGGACAGTCATTGATTTCATAAAGTGAGGGGCATATTGCCTTCAACCACTGACTGAATTGAATTGAACTTAAAAAATTACTCTCTTTAGAAATTCACTCTTCAGATTTCCTTTGTTCTCCCCCACCCCCCGCCCCAAAGGTGACTCATACAATATTAGCATAGTTAGAAGCAAAGGTATTGGGGTCAATGTAATTTTGTCTATAATTGAAGTTAGAGCAGTTGCTGCTTGAAATGACAGGATTTGGGGGAAGGCAGAAGGTTTTGACATTGGGAGAGGTCAGGTAAAACTTAAAAGTGGAAACCAGAGATAAGAGAAACTGGATTGGCATGAGCAGGTAACCATTTAGGAACATATTACATATACTTTAACTTCTTTTTTTAGCATTCTTTCCCCACCCCCATTTTGAGGTTAAATAAATGAAAATACTACACTCCACAGTCCTTTGAATCTTATCCATCTATGTGGCAATTCTGGTAAACATGCAGAGTAGGAATAGAAGAGAAACACTTCATGCTCCACTGTTGGAATGGAGAGCCAGGTGAGCACACCACCAAAGGTGGCAGTGGAGCATGTAATCAGCCTGCAGCAGCACCATTTGGTCTCACAGGAACATCTCTGCCCTGTTACCTGGATCTTCTCCACACTCTTCTTTCAGAAGAACTTCTTTTGTGTTTGCTGCAGTGACTGAGGCAACTTTTAGATTCCAACTGCCCCTGAGCTTTGGTATTGAATAGCTAGGCAATTGGGGATACATCAACATAACAGCTGAATGGTAGCCACTCTCAGTAAAGTGTGGGTGAGGAGATTGAAGCATGTAGGACAAGCAGTTGGAAAATTCTAGGAAGAGCACAGAATTTAAAACTCTTCCCAATGGCATGAGGGACAAAGGGGGAGAAAAAAAAAAGATGAGGAAGGCAGAACTGTCCTCTGTAGACCATTTCATCTTCTGGGTAATGAGCATGAGTAATCTCATTTATCTCTGATTCTGCTTTATGTAGGTAAGTATAGAAGGTGCTCAATAAGCTGAAGTTGAATTGAATTCTGTTGAATTTAGAATGAAGGATATAAGATTCTTATCTGTCTAAAGATTCATACACTATTACTTATTTAATACATCTGGGATTCTCAAATCCATGCTAGATTTTGCCTTGTAGAACTTAGATCTGTTGCAGAATCTGCATCCAGCTCTTCTAACTACCATTGATGTGTCTTCAACTAGCAAAGCACTATGCAGCATTAGCAAGAACATTGCTGGGAATCAAGAGACCAACTGAATTTGGCTGGCATTCATACTAGCAGTAAGTGGTAGTGACAGAATTAGAATCCACATTTGATTCTCAACTCCAAATACATCCAAATGAATTTATTTATTCATTGGACATTTACCAAATGCCAGGTACCAGCTATGTTAGCATAGAAAATCATTTCACCTTTTTGGATTTTAGTTTCTTTTTTGGTAAAATGTAGGGGAATAGAAACGTTAGTTTTCCAAGCAATGAATACAAACTACCAGTTATGCTAGAGATGAGTGTAAATAATGCACAGACATGGCATTAAATAACACCGAACCACCTGGGGAAAGATTTATTTCCTTCTAATTCCTTTTTTAATCTTCCTTTTTATTTAAGGAGAAAAGTCTCAGTTTGATGCTACAATGTCATTAATAGCTCTCAAACGTCTATGCATCACAAGAAAAACCTGGTTATCAATTTCAAAGAGTTTCGGCATTATCAGACTAGAATTTAATAATGTTACTTTGTTTTGTCTGTGTTTTTTGTTTTTCAGTAATTTTATTTATTTTATTTTATTGAGGTAATATTGATTTACAACATTTTATAAGTTTCAGGTATGTAACATTATAATTTGACATCTGTATATACTACATTGTTCTCACCACCAAATGTCTAGTTTCCATCCATCCATCACCACACAATTGACTGACTTCCTTTACTCACTTCTTCCTCCCTCCACCCCCCACTCCCTCTGGTGACCGCCAAACTGTTGTTTGCCTCAATGAGTTCGTTTTTGTTTGCTATTTTGTTTTTGTTTTATAGTCCACTTGTAAGTAAAATCATACAGTACTTTTTTATGGTTAAACTTCAGTTTCTGAAAAGTGATACTGATTTTCCACTTTTAATACTGAGGTAAAAATTCCTTTTATATTAAATGTGTTTAGAGTTGAAAAAGATTATTTAAATAATGTATTAAATAATTGTGAAAGTGGTGGATATATCTAGCTGAAATCATGAAGGTGGTATGTGACTAGCTGGATAGAAACATTAGATGTTTGAGATGAACTAGAAAATCTCTAAGCTCTGCCCACCCTGCTTGTCATAATGTTCTAAGATTCATTTGTAGAACAAATGAAGATTTAGAAAGCACTGGATGTTGCTGAGTCTATTCCACCCTCACCTTGGCTGAGCACCAACACGGGGCACTAGTATAATGTTCAGATTGGCTCCAAGGGCACGTGGAACAGTACTCGGGACAGAGGAACACAATGAGGGCTCGGAAGAGCCACCAGGGACAAGGGGGGCTCATCTGTTAAAAATGGCAAGTTTGCCATTCTTCAAATGGGAAGTGGACTTGGACAGAGGTGAAGGTATGGGTTTTGAAGCCAGGCAGCTCTTTGCATTTACTAGTTGTATGATTTTTAGCAAGTTACTTAGTGTCTCAGCTTTAATTTCCTCACCTGTAAAGTGGGGAAAAATACCTACAAGATTGTTAAAAGGATAAAATAAGGTAGGGTAAACAACAATGCCTGCAACAAATCAAGTAATAAATGGTAGCTATTATTTTTATTCATATGAGAACCAAAATGGGATTTTGAAAATGCTTGATATACATGATTCTAATATCATAAGGAGAAGGAATTGGGAATCTGGTTTCACTATCTCATTAAAATGTACTCATCGACTTTACCACTGGAAATCATCTCTTCCTGCTTCTACCACTCAATCTCCATTTACCTAGCAACCATGGACAGACACCTGGGATCATTCTGAATTGCTTCACAGCACTGCTGTGGATGGCTAAAAACAGCCTGGTGTATTAACTGAAAATTTTTATCATGTAAATATAGACATTAAACTTGTTCTGTAGCATATCAGTAAATCAGTGATGAAGAAGTTATTTTTCAGATCTCAAAATTCCATGTAATATTTATAGCCTCTGAATATGTTTAAAGCTAAGCATACCGGGGATAAAAAAAAGTTCCATAAGGGGAGAAATAAATATGCTAAATGTGTGCAGTATATCTGTCCTACGAGGTCCAAGCATGCTTTATGCAGTGCTGAGAGTTTGTGAGTGAGAGCTGAGCTGTATTTCCCTGGTTGTTCTTTTTAACTATAAAAGAAGATGATAAATTATAAATGTGCCACACAGCCACCCAAGTATGACAGTTTTAATTTTCTTTTTAACAATATGTACAGTACTAAATGCATGAAACTTAGTTGAAATGTGACAAGCCAGCAGAGGGTATTTGGAAGGTGAAGCTGAGATGGTAAACTTGGCTTTCCTGCCCATTAGTTCCTGCCCTGTAGCCATTAGGTAGGGACTGCTGGTGTTCTCAGGACCTTACCATTTTGCCACCTCCATGCCCGCTCAATCTAAGACGACATCACTCTATCATGTGTTTCTTTGTACACAGGCTTGCCATGCTAATGAGTGCCAGAATATTCTATTGGCTTTGGATCCTTATGTTATCTGAATAAAACAAATACTTTCCTGCTTCATTTTTTACCTCACATTTTTTTTCTTCATTTCCTACAGCCAGTAATATTGTCCATAATATTCATGATTATTTCTTCATTTCCACATTGTCTCCTCTCTCACAAAATAATGCCCTGCCCTTTAATATTTCAAGTCTTGTATTACCCCCTTTTCTTTTTTGTCTTTATTCTTTAAGATTTTCTGCTTAGATCATCACTGTCTGGTTATTTCAAGGGTGACAATTTCCCACCTCTGTATAAAATCTTCAGAAGAGGATGTGAGGAGCATGCCACTTCTAGATGTGCAATTGTAATTAGGGTTTAAAAGTTTTCATTCAAATAAGATCTGAAGTATGGGATTGGCAAACCAGTGAAAGCAATTAGTAAAATGAAAGAAATGCCATCAACCTTCTTTATCTTTTTCATTAAAAATCCACTTCGCGTAGAAACTCTGAATGTGGTCATGTGGTGGGCACATGTGTCATGGGAGATGAGAATGTCTGGCAGGAAGGAGGGTGCAATAACTGTGAGAGTCGGTGAGGATAACACAAACCTTCTGGCCAAATAGAATTTAAACGTGGCGATTTTTGAAAAATGTTTGTCAAGATGAATAATCATATTGCCGATAAGTGTGATAATCTTCTTGCACTTGCAGGTAAAATTATATTATAGTAAATACCATCACAGAAACGTATTCTGTACGATAAAACCATTTCAAAGTTTCAGAAGAGGGGCTAAAATAAAAGCATTTAATTGGTCTAATCTTATAAATTCTAAGGAAGGAAGAATCTTATGTAAAGGCTTCCCTAAATTTCTATTCATTTATGGGGATAAAGAAGGGGAAGGAATAAGTGCTGCATAGAATAATGTTACTTCTTTTCAACTGTTTTTAGGTAAAAGTTATCCTCCCACCTCACTCACCATTTTATGCCTCCTTATCAAAAATTTCTCACCTAAAATATTCACAGACAAAAATTTTCAGGTTTTTGGAGGACAAGAGATACAAGTGGTGGATGGTAGTCCCAAGGAGTGTAGTGACTTAAACAGTGTAACAGTGAGTTTACTAAGATCTCTCTATTTTTTTCCCTTCATTAATTCCAAAGTACTTGTCACTCATTATGTCTGTCTTATCACCTGTCTTTCAAACAAGGAACATAATTTTTGTAGTCGCTTCTTACTAGATATGTGGCTTTGGGCAACTTTAATGGTCTATGTCTTAGTTTCCCCATCTCTAATGCTGGCATAATAATAGTATCTATTTCATAAGACTGTTGTAAAGGTTAATGAGTTAATATCCATAAAGTTCATAGAACAATAAGCAGCACGTAATAAGTAGTATGTAAATGTCTGATGGAATAATAGTGATTATCATTGTTAACAACACATATGCCGTATTCAGTGGGAGATCACTGTGTATAATCGTTACCTCATTCCTTTTCTAGATTTGTTTTTCATTGAAATTTTTTTTTTCATGTGCATGGCAGAATAGGAGGTGATTAGGTATGTAGTGCTATTGCTATTCCAATATGAGATTTTTGCAGGCAGTGCAAATGCTCTTGAAGCATTCCCCGTGGCAGTGTGTTCACCCCCTGCCATTCTGTAGACTGCTCTGACTGGCACATCGCTACTCCAGACAAGATTGATGATTTGACTATTGGGAAAATTGCTGTTCTGTATTTTCAGGCTGAAAGACTTTCTTTCTGTTTTGGGCTATACAAAGATAAGCATGCAGTGCTCCCAAACATCGGCAGGGTACTGCTGCAGACCTCTCATCACTTCTAACTGACTTAAAGCCAATACATTTAATGAAATGATTACTTTATTAACTGGATTTCCCACCCGGAATTGTTCAAAAAGTGAAAATTCACAAATAAAATCAAAGCCTGACAAAGTCCTTTTTTCTTATATTTCAAAGAAGGAAATCTGCTTCAGCCTTGGGACTGTCTTTGATAAGATGCAAAATAGTCTGGTAAAGGATTTATATTAAACACTCCAAACGTTCCTACAGTCTGACCAAACATGACCATTTAGTTATGATAGACATCCCTGTCTAGAATATAGCCCTCACTTCAATGCGTATACAATACTCAAGCAGAGAAAAGGAAAGTGGAGATGGCAGATCCAGAAAATCTGTTGATTGTTTTAAACATGTTCTAATCCCTGCTAAATGGAAAAAGCAAAGCTTTTGGCATCAGGTAGATCGGGGCACTAATCTCAGCTCTGACACTTACTAGCTATGTGATCTGAACTGTGTCTCAGTTCCCTTATCTGTAAAATGCTTAGAGTTAACACCTTCTTCAAAGTCGTGTTACTAGAATTAAATGAGCACTTTTGAAGCCCTCCTGTAATAGTGCCTGACAAAAAACAGCTGTTCAGTAAATGTTTGCATCTCTCCATTAGTCAGGACTGGAACTGTGGGAGCCTTCACCAGGTGAGGGCTTACCTGTGTCCACAGAGTCTGGGCCCTTCAAACATGCTCAAGTGATGCTCATAGAAATTACTCTCACCTGCCCACCTCTTCTTCACTGCAGCTCCTTTCCTCTCTGTTGGTTTTTGTTCCCAGCTTGACCCTCATTTGTGGCATCTCTCATTGTTTACCCTAAGAATCTTGACATTAAACGTGACCTTAAACTTTTCATACAAACTAGGTTCTGGTACTGTGTCCATGTTCCTTCAAGTTCTGGACCCAGAGCTTGACTTTGCTCTTCTAGGTTATTCCTGATAGTACATTCCAATCTTATCTCACACATAGCTCAAAGACTCCCTCATCAAAACAAAACAAAACAAAACAAAACAAAACAAAACAAAACAAAACAAAACAAAACAAAACAAAACTACCTTGTATTAACTTTTCATCATTTCGGAAATAGAGTTCTTAATTATGGAAAATTACTTCTCTAAGTAGCTTAGTGTAATTCTCATTTTTTCTCATGTTATTTTCAGTAGTCCCAGCAGTAGGCCTGGACTACCTGGGCCCTGGTTTAAAGGCAAAGATGAAACAAAATGAGTGTTCAGTTTAGAAAGGCAGACTTTCAAATCAGAGGACAGGAAAGATGGGAGTGCTCGCATGGAGACCCAGAGCCTGCTTGATTAGAAGCGGGGAGACTGGAGAGAGTGGCCAGGGTGAATTCCATGGACAGGAAATAACAGATGTTAAGATAGTAGTGGTTAAATGGGAGGGACCAAGTATGTGGAGCAGGCAGCATCAAGGACACCAAAGCAAACAAATACAGCGGATGCACAAAGGAGACTTCAGTCTTGTAGGCTGTCTGGGGAACTGCATGTGAGAGGAGGTGCTCATGTGCCTTTGCCATGGGAAGGCCCAGGCATTCACTCTGCAGGAATGAGGTTGTCTGCCACCAAGCCACAGCCCTCTGCTCTCTAGGCTGACGATTTCTAACAACAGTGTTGTGCATACCACAGCTGAATTTAAGAAATTTGTGGAAAGTGACCTTAACTGAGTTATTATTATGCCTTATCACCTTTAAACTAATGTATCACTGAAAGGACCACATATCTTCCTAAGCTTGCATGAAAGGAGATTTTTATTGAAGACTGGCTAACAAAGTCTCATCGTTTTCAAAAGAAGAAATTTGATTTAGAAATAAGATTGCCTTCAGCATTTCCATTAAAATCAACCAAAATAATCGAACCTAGTTGCTTCTGCATGTCTCTTCTCTTTACACTATAGTTCTATAAGAAGCAATCCTTGATAGTAGAGAGCCTTATTCTGATGACCTACCACAGAAACAGTTAAGTAGGATATGGGAGATAGCAATTTGTAAGCACTGTCAAAGTATTGCTGTTTAAAAACAAACAAACAAACAAACAAATAAACACACATACATAAATAAAAAAGGTAGCCAATCTGTCCCCCTCTGGCCTAAACTGACTAAATTTTGAGAGAATTATTTTAAAAAGCAGAAGTCTGGCCCATAAAAGCTGGTGATCATTCAACTCCTTACCTAGGCTCCAGAGAAGGTATTCTATCTTAATTCAGATGTGGCTAAGGAGGATAATGGACAAGCAGGAGGGGAAAGGGCATGGAGGCCAATGGCCAAAAGGGCCCTACCGGGGTCTACATGGGGATAATTCCACAGGAGGGCAGTGCATCTCAAGTTCCCAAGCAGCAGAGTTTCATCATTGGCCTGAATCAGAGACTGCTGTGTTTTCTTTTCTGAATGAAAGATTTTATTGTAGTTGTCTTATTCTTGCACCAACACTACATACTGAGGTATGTGGGCAGTGCCAGACAACTTGGCTGTTTATAGGTCACCAAAATACAGGAGCTATCTCTGCTCTTGATGGAAAAGGTGGTGCATGACTTTGTGCTGGATGCAAAGACTGGGTGGGGCTTCGAAAGCACATGGATATTTGGCTATCCTGAGGCACAAATGTGGATGGGGACCACCATAGACTTTGTTTTCCAGCCTTCCTTGCCACTAGATGTGGCCATATGACTGAATTCTCACTAATAGAACATGAGCTGGAGTGGTGGCTACCACTTCCAAATCACTTAAAAGAATTTTGCTTGTTCTTCATTTCTGCTCCTCCATGGCAGGGAGCATGGCAGCTCTCATCATGAAGAGGAAGATGACTGAAAATAACATGTAAGGAACCTGGAACTTGGGATGACCTAATGGAGCAGAGCCACCCTACCAACCTGAACTTGCTCCAAATCTTTAGGTCAGTGAGAAATAAACTTCTATTAAGTTTAACCTTCTGTTGTTTGGAATCTCCTTGTCCTAGCAAATATATCCTCCTTCATCCCAGTGCATGAATTCATGATTTCAGAATGATTTGATGTAAGAACAAATATAAATATCACCTCTAGAGAAATTTAAATTTGAAATGTCAGTTCTAGGTACCACAAAGTTGTTTTTCTAGACAATATAAATTCTGAGGTCAGCAGGAGTTTAGTATCTGGAGTATATTACCATCCTGAAATTACGTGTAAAAAAGTACAGTACTCAAACACAGTCCCAAATGAGTTAAAGCGCTGTTCAAAATCCTGGTAATTCCCTACCCTCCCCTATCAAGAAGAAAGAGGCTTAAAATACAGTTCACTTTTGCTGGTTAGATGAACACATTAGCTAAATGAGAAATGAAGCTATTCATGCCAGGAGAATGCTCAGGGACTTTTAGCTTAGTGTTCCTTTAAAATACAATAACTTGTGTTCTATAGGGAGTAGGAACAGCTAATTACATTTTTCTTAGCTGCCATCAAGTTCATTTGTTGCAAAATAGTTTTTTGCTCCTTATTGTCACCTAAATAAAATTAATTTAATAACTAACTGCTTTGAATGTCTTGTGGAGTTTATTATAACCTATACTCTTATTAATGTGGACTGTGATATTCACATAGTTCTAGATGTCATATAGCCTATGTCCACACAACCATTAACATAAAAACATCACGAAGCTCCATCAGGCTCCAGCTGCACACAATACAGAATGTTGTTCAGTATTTGCCTCTCTAATGTCTTCTAAAACAGGCAATCTCATAAGCAAACATATAGAGACTCGGCTGTCCTATTAACTATGTACATCGGACTAAGTATTCACATCATACCTAAGGCATTAGACAAGAGTAGACAATGTGGGGAAAGTTGTTGCAATTAGACCTTACTATGGAGGACTAGAAGTGAGTGCCCTATTTCATTCTGACTCAGAAAAGGATTTGTGAAGAATATGGGGGTTCATAAGCTATTTGGGGATGGTGGGAGAAGGAATGGGAACTTGCGTTCTGTGGTGTACAATATAAAAAAAAAAAAGGGCCCAGAGAAGAAGGTAATACCAGCGCGTGTAGATGTATTTGATAATTACAATAAAACTGAAAGAAAGCATTGTTCTTGTAGTCATATTTATTTACTCATTATAAGCATAGAGGAAAAAAAATCAAGAAGGGACAGTCTAGCTGTCTTATGTAAATTAAACTGGAAAACTTGTGTTTTGGACATTTTCAAAACTATGTTTTGCTTGTTCTTGAGAGTGAGAATTCTAGTGTAACTCAGAAGATAAATATACTATCTTTTTATCTCAAAATTTTTATTGCTGTTTAAAGCATGAATAAAAAACAGAACATACATATTTTCTTGCCCTTATAAATCTTAAATGATCATCTGTCAAATCATTCAAACCAAGATTAATGCTAATCTATTAGCACCTAAAAATGTTGGTGATCAAGTATAAGCCTTACATACTAACCATGTCAAGTAAGAATTTTTTGGTATTGTTTATTATGGGCAGCACAATTTGACCCACAGCATAGCTATCTGAAACCACGTAATAAAAATCTTTTCTAAAATGGGGTTGTGTATTGGCTTTAAGATCAAATGTCAGTGTTCTTTGATCTTTGTCGCTCAGATGTTCTCATTTATGTGGAACAGAATTCAGCAGGTGTTTGATTGTTTATCCAGTAAAGGGGAAGGTGAGCTGGGATTAAATTGTTATAACCTAGCTTTATTTTAGCCCTGCTGAGTCTCACTGAATTTGGAATAATTGTGTTGCTGCAACAGCAACCTTGCTAAGTACAATAGAACATGGAAAGCTTGGCTCAGAAACTAATGGACTGCAGCTACCATCTGTGGGGTTGAAACTAAATGCCTCTGAAAGAAATACTTATAAATGTAACTGGCCATCTTGTTGATCAGCTTGCTGGTGGACAGGATTCCAGTTGCCTCAATGAACCAGCACAATCTCTTTCTGGAAGCCGACAAGTAGATGAATAACCATTTGCTTCTGAATACACATTTGCCCAATCAATACCAACATACTCAAAGTCCCTTTGAAAGAAGACGCTTATAATCAAATTATGTAAAATGTAGAAAATTATATCAACACTTCACAAACTGTAAATTAAAATAGAAAAACATAAATTCTTGTGCCAGAGTTTATAAGAGCATTCTTTCCCAATTCAACACGTTCATCTCTAATATCCCATTCTCTGGGTCTGTGTTAACTGAAAGCTGAAAAGTTTAAATTTATGTTTCTTAACTTAAAGAAAATTTCCTTCTTGATTCTCAATATTACCCCACAGTTTTCTATTTTTAAAGAAAAAGAATCAGTCTTTGCAAGTGAACAGTTGTGTTTCTCCCAGTGCACCACTCCATTAACTACTATTAGCACATCTACACTCTTAATTTCTTTACTTTCGACTCCAGAATTTTAAGCTTTTGAGGACATAAATCTTTACTGATCTCCCTTTAGGGGCAAAATTTTAAATAATTAAGAATGATTCCATAACTACATCATCTAAGCATGAACAATTTTGTTTTGTTTTGTTTTGTTTTGGGAAGAAGCAAGAGTTTGAAAGCCTAAGCAACTGTACAGATTTACTTTTCTCATCTCAGAATTTTATTTTGTAGCCCAAGGAAATCCAGAGGCTAAAGTAGATTTTGCTGAGTTTGTCAGGTGAGAGGGGTTAATGCTGGCTCAGTTCTCTGGCTCTACACACTTTCCTCCTGTGGCCTGAGTCCCAATTGCAGGTGCAATATCGCGTGGCCTGCTCCTTGACCAGTCAGTCTCCATCTCAGCCGGATGAGATGCCAGGAGCTCAGGAGCAATGCAGCCTTTGCTGCTGAGAGTTTTGGATCATGATTCCAAAGCTTCTGCCTTGTCTTGATTTATTGGACCTTAGTTTTGTTAACTGAATCTGCCTGGGAACCTGCCTAATAATTTCTACTCTTTTGTTTGCCCCATGTTAGTTCTAGTCTTTCTCAACTTTTCTTATCTCCCTTGACTCTACAGAGAGTTGAGGTCTTGCCTCTGAGCCCTAGCCAATGGTTGAGGCCCTATTCATTTGCTTGAATATTCCCACTTGCTCTATTTAACTTGTCCATCGGAATGTACTTTTACTGCCTAATGTCTATGGTAGTGGTAACACAGTGACTACTGCCATTCAGATACTGGGTTCTGTCTCCTAGTCTAGACTTTCTCAGAGTACTTACGGCTGACATATGTCTTCTTCTATGTTCCCAGGCCCTGGCCCCCTGAGTCTGTCCTGCTTCAATTCGATATAACTAACTCAATAATGTTCAACAATCCCTCACTAAGTGGTAATAGGTTGAAACGTTTGCATATTCTATTAGAATTCTGTTACACTTCCTAATTTTCCGAATGTCTCTTTCTATATCTACATTGATATATTTTCCTTACAATTCATCTGTTGAAAAAACCGTGTCCTCTCTTGATGGTAGGAATTGCCTGATGCTCCTCTTCACATTTATGTTTTCAACTGGGCAGAGTACCATCACATTTTATTGGTGGAGAGATCAGGCTTTGGTCCCAGACTATAATATTCTGTCTTATCTCACTCTAGTTAACTTTTCTTTGCTCAGCCAGATAAGATAGAAGTGGCAGTATGGTAAAAGTATAAGGCCAGTACAAAATGTAATTAATTTTCACTTCTTTTTCTTCTATTTCAAGTTCTGGGGGCCCTCCTTTCTCCTTTTTCTTCTGTCAGATCAAGGAATCAACTAGAATCAGCCATAAGCCCTTTATTAACAGCTACTACCTCGGTACTCACAACAATCCTTCAGGCTGGGGAGATCAGACCCCTTTTGCAGATGACGATGGTAAGACCCAGAGAAGTCAAGATTATTTTGCCTTTAGCTCTTTGCTGTTCGGGCCCCTTCAAGTGGACAATAGTGAGCAGGGAGGAATTATCTAGGAGACCCAAGGGGACTGAGTATATGTGGGATGAGGTGGGGGTTTAGAAGGGAGCAGAGAGGATCATAAGAGAGTTTTAGTTCCTGGGTCAGGCAAGTGGGCTAAAGCAAAGGCAAATCCAGCTGCTGGAGATTTGGCTCTTGGACCTTGGTCTATTAATCATTGGGGGATGGGGGTGGGGGTAGAGATGCAGAGATGGAAAATCTGTGTATTAAAGGCTATGTCTGAGATAATTTATCTTTTGATCATCTCTGACTTTTTGCAGTGTGATTAGAGAAATGTGGGATCAGTGGTGCTGCCTGCCCCTGAGGAGGAGAGGGGAGTGGCATCTGGCTTATTTTCAGATCCTGCTCTTCTTGGTTTCAGGACAAATCATCCAACTGGCACTATTTATAACTAAAAGGGAACCCAAAAGAGGAACAAAATGGTAAAACTTGACTTGAGTATGGTAAATCAATATTAATTACAAATATGACTTGTTTATTATATTTGACTAAAGTCTTTAAGTGGCTTACAGGGCCCTACAAAATCAGACCACCCTGCACCATTACTCTTTCTGATTTAGTAGCTACCAATTCTCCATCCCCCTGGCCTACTCCCTTTCGGTCAGGTGGTTCTCCCTGCTTGGGAGAAGGCAGGGGTGGACACACACAAATACTTAGCAAGTTCCCGCCTCAGGTATTTGCTAGTCAGTCTTCCTCTTCCTGAGATGCACGTCACATGGATGTGGGCAGGGTTTGCTCCCTGTGGCCTCTGAAAAATTCATCTCACTTGAAAAGTCTTCCCTGATTGCTTTACTTAAGAACACAATCCCACTTGTCCGATCCCCTTGGCACGACTCATCTACTTGACTTTGCCTTCTCTTGTTTATATTTGTTTACTGTCTGCCTCTCTCATTCCTCATCCTCATCCTTACCTAGAATGTCAGCTCCAGCAGGACAGGCCATCTGTATTTCGTTCACAGTCATTGACCAGGACACAGGAGCCCCTAGCGAGTAGTAGGTGCTCAAACAGTATTTGTTGAATGAATTTATGCTAATTATTTCATGCATTGTCTCTGGAGGTGGCAGGCAGGGGTGAGCGGCGCCCTGCATGGCGTGCCACAGGGCACACCAACTGCTCCACAAAACAACCGGCTCCTTAGCTGTACCCTCAATGCAACAAAGCAACCATGAGATGTCGTGTCCATGAAAGGACCCATTATATTATACACCTACATGACCTTATACATTTTTTAAAGAAAAATATTCTCGAGACATGATCCTTTTCACATATTTTTGTAAACACAAATCTCACATACAAAACTGGGGTTTGGGCTCGGTGTGAAATGTGAGGATAAACACACCCTACCTCTATAGAATGAATTAGAGGCAGTGCTTTCACAAAGAGTTCCGACAGCCCCCTAAACTAATTTGCTGTGCTTTACCCCAGTGCACCAATAGGAACTGCCTGTGGAAATGAATGAGCTGGTCTGGGTGGACGATACTGTAAATAACAGCCACCAGGAAAAAAAGTCTTGAGGAAAATTAATTTTCAACAGTGGAACAGAGCAGGGAAAACAGAACTTGCTTCTCCTGCTTATGATTTATAACATGTCCCCTCTTAACTCACAATAATGAATCACTGACTTTTCCTCCCAGGAGTTTATTCTCTCTCTGGGTTTGACTCTGCATATATGTAGAGGACTGAAACTTTCCTTCGATTTGAAATTCCTCTGTGCTATCCTTCCACATTTTATTCTTTTTAACATTAACAACAACAAAAAAATCTCCAAGAGGAATTTCTCCAAAGGGAACCTCCTCCCTCACTCCATTCCTGTTTCTTTAGAATTCTCAGCTAAGTTTCACCGAGAGGCAAGTTTCTAATATATATTGTTCATAAAATTTATATTCTTCTAAAAATCATTTTTATAATTCAAAGGTAAATGTCAAAGCAGTGACGAAAGCCCATTTAAAAAAAAAAACATGATTAAAAGTGGTATTCATTTTGTAGTTGTATTTGTTTTAAAATATGTACTTAACAGATCTTAGAGTAACTGTCTTACTAATATAGTCATATAATGTGCTATTTAGTAATCAATTTACCTGGAAATCCATCAACTCTTAGTTATGTTTCCATTTATTATTTGTACCTGGACTTGTTCAGAGCCAGCCTCTTTTTAGCAAAGTTTCTACAGATCCTGTTGCTAAATCTGGTGGTTACACTTCTCAATATCCAGCTTATTTCACACCTTGCAGCATTTGCCACTATTGACCATTTATCCCCTTCTTATCTAGAAATATTGTATCCCTTTGGTCATGATAGCCATACTGTTCACATCTTCCTACCACCTCTGTGGCTGTTCCTTCTCAGTGTCCTTTGAGGCTCCTGTTCTTCCACCTACATTTTAAATATGGCTTTTCCTTGGGGCTCTGTCCTAGGCTGCTCTCTTCTCACTCTAAACTCTACTTAAGCAACCTGTCCTATGTCCATGGCTGCTGCAAATACCATGTTATTTAAATCTTCATCTAAGATTTCTCTCCTGAATGCAAAGCTATTTTTTCAATACTTACTGGTATTCTGCACTTAGATAACAGTCTCTTCAACCTTAACTTGTTCCAGTGGGATGCATTCATCTATTCCACCTTTTTTTCCTTCTGCATTCTTTCTTTCGGTGACGACCATGACTATCCATCTCATTGTCCAGGCTAGGTCCATGGGTACCATCCCAGATTTCAAAGTGAGATACATTTTATCCATCCTCTTCTCCCTGTTCCTCTGCTGAGACCTGGATTCAGAGCACTGTCATCCTCTACCCTGTTTACTGTCTTGACCTTTTAACTGGTCTTACTGCCTCCTGTCTTGTTCCCACCCAATCCATTCCCACTGTGCACCAAGAACGTTCTAATATTCAAGTCTGATCAAGATACAGAAATTAAAAAAAAAAATTCAATAGCTTCTCATTACCCCCAGGATGAAGTTCGAAGTCCCCAGTCTAGCCTATAAGGCCTTAATGGATTGGTCCCTGCTTGCCCTTTACGTCTTTCTTCTTTCTTCTTGACACATTTTCTTTTCTTTCCCCCATACATTTGCTCCTAAACTTCAGTCTTTCTGAAAACCTTCCAGTCCTTTAATGCTGTATCCTCTGTCTAGTATGCTTTTGTCCCTGAATATTCCTTACTCCTTTCTTACCTGGTTAACTCCTATGCATCTGTCAGCTGTCAGTTGAGGTGCCACTTCTTTCAGGAAGTTTTCCTAAAGTGAAGTGCCTCTCCTGTGCAATCCATAGTGTCTGGACCTCCCCTTCATGCCCTGTCCCACTGCACTTTAATTACCTGAGGACTTGCTAGCCATGTCAGCTCTGTGCGCCCAGGGGCAGTATCTAAAGTGGTTATGGTAGAATACTCATGTCTGGTGCAGTGCATAGAACATAGTAATATTTGTGGAAACATTTGTGGAAAAAATTAATAAAAGGAAGAATAAAATCTAGCTATCTGGTTCTAATAGTCTTTATAGCATGTCTGTTCTTCCATAAAGTATGAGCAGTGGATTCTTTACTATCTTTAGACAGAGGTTGTAAAAATACCCCTCATAAAATTAAAATGACAACAGTAATGCCACCCAACATGGAGCATCACATGCAGGCACTGTGCGAAGTACTTTGCATGTGCTACATCATTCTGTTCTCATAGTGATCTAGGAAGCAGAGACTATTTCTACACAGATGAAGAAAATAAACCTAAGAGAGATTGAAAATTTGGCCAAAGTTAATTGGCAGAGCCAAGATTCTATGTAACCCCTAAAGCCCTGACCCCCCAAACCATTCAACAAAATGGATAAATTTGTGCAACAAAAATGTATTGAATACCTGTTTTGTGTAACATACCCCAAGGGGTGTATACATACAATCCCTGCTCTATTCTAGTGAAAATAACCAGGAATATTGAAGAGAAGTACTGTTTTGCATTTGCTAGTTATTACCATCAGCCCGGCAAAAAATGTTTTGTATTACATGGAAGAATATGATTGGGAAAACCAGAGAACTTTTCAGCTCCTCTGTATCAGATACTGTAATCTTATTATTTAGCACATAATATGAATGTGCAGGTTCATTAACAGTCAAAACCAGATGCACATGCAAATAGAAAAATGTAATGGAAAATCAAATAGCAGATGCTTACTATCTGCCTTTTGTGGAAATCTATGCCAATCCTTTCCACTGTAAACAAGGAATGAATTACAGAATTCTAGAAGTTATTTGCTTCAGTTCTCCCCAATTGTTTTTTAGATTTAAGTTCAATGGAAAATAGCTAGTATATATAAGAGAGTACCAGGACTCAGGAAAACTGGTTGGCTAAACCTGCACCTATCCTGGGACTCAGCTATTTCACTCCTAGAAATACCAACAGAAGTGCTTTTTTATTGTTCATATAAATATGCAAATGTATATATATGATAATGCTCATACAAGCAATTTTTTGCAATAACCCCAAACTGAAATCAATCCAGTGATCCTCAACAGACTGGGAAAATAAAATATGCTACATTTAAACAATAGCATATACCATGTAGCAATGACAACAAAGCACAACTAAAGACAACAGTGTGGACGAATCTCAAAAGCATCATGCTGAGCAAAAGTCATAATTTTATCATGATCTAGTTTACATACTTTCAAGAAACAGCCTAACCCGATCTATGATGTCATAAATCAAGAGAATGGTTACTAGGGATGGAGAGTGGGGGGTGATTTACTAGAAAGGGACAGAGTAGTGTTTGTTGGAATGTTAGTGATTTCTATCTCTTGATTTGAGTGCTGGTTACACATATGTGCTCACTCTGTGACATTCCACTGAGCTGTATACTTATTATGTGTATATTTTTTCTCTATATATATCTTATGTTTCAATAACTCTTCCTCTTCCATAAAAGAAGCTTTGGCATTCTTATTATCAGCCTCATACTTCATTAAAAAATTCTCTGGCACATTGGGAAAAATTTTGGGAATGCTGCGATTCTTAATTCTGCTAAAACTAACATTTGCCTCAGTCGTATCAACAAAAATAAATACTTCAGTATTGAAAATGTTTGCTGAAGAAACAAATGTGTTTGATGAGAAAACAAAAACAATATTTCCTTTGGCAAGCATTTGTTGGGTTGGAGGTAGTAAATGTAAAACTTCCAAAGTGTTACTGAATTTGCTTACATGCTCAATTTACTCAAGATTCAGAATTTTGTGGAGTTGTGTTTTTAAAAATTGTAGGGATAAAAATAATTGTAACAGAAATAAAATAAATGAATTTCTAAACTGTTGCAATGGCTATGTCCCAACTGCGCACAGTTGTATGATACCTGGCATGTATTAGGCATTCAAAATATTTGCTTTTTGAATAAAAATACAGTATGCTGAGTACTCTTTAGAATACTTCTCATCAATTTTTGTCACACAGAAGTACAATGGGTATTTTTAATACTTATAAATAGCAAGTAACCTATACTTCTTTATATTATAGTAGACGTATAATAACAATGACTGAAAAAAACAAATCTCTATCCAAGTGCTAATTAATATTATTTACAAAATACCTGTAAATGATAGAATATCGCTACATGATTTATGAAGCAAAAAATCATTTAAAATAAAAAGTTTTGTTAAAGAAAACTCTTAAGTTGTTAAGACCTTAAAAACACATACACACAAATGCCTCCCCTCCTCACAGTCCACTACATTTAGAGAAAAAACTAAAGTATGAGTATTACTCTCCCTGGAAGTAATCATACATTAAACTGGTGTCAAAAAAACTTTACAAAATATTAGCTTTCAGGAAAAAACACTTACAATTTATATTTTCTACTTTTAAGTAATATATTCTTACTATGACTCTAAAATCTGTCTCAACCACCATTAACATTTTAAAAGAAAGTTCTCCAGTTCTTACCAAACAGAAATAAATAATACCTGACAACAGCATTAGAGAACATAAACATAAAATTACCTGTTATTAAAAACTGAGCACATTTTTCTCAAAGAAATATATTACTCGGCTGTAAAATAGTATGTTTGCCATTCACACTAATGTTTCAACATTATGGTTCAATCTTCTAAAAAGCTGACATGGAAAATAATGGTGTAATAAACTAATTCATCATAATGTGCAAAAGAAACCACTGGAATAAATTGTAATAACCTTTCAAAAACTAGCAGCTTTTAAAAGTATTAATTTCTACTCCAGATAATTGGAAAGGACACCTGGGTGGGTAGGCAATATTTTTTATGGGATTGCTCTGTCAGAAGCTCAGATTGTCTCTGGACTCAGCAATGATCATTTAGCACTAAATGACAGTGAATCTTGCAAATAGGTCTTCTAGATGGTGTTTGCTATAAATTACCAAATTCAACTCCCCTCAAGGTCAGCCATATGAGAGGGCAGGTATCAAACGGCCTTCAAGGAGACCTAGAGTGATCCTTGGGTTTCTCATAAATGGACAATAGTTGTGTTGGCTGCCATAAAATCAACTTAATGGACTGACAACATAAATTACCATCAAACTTTGACAATATTTGTCCCTAGAAAACAGCTGAAGAATGCTTTTTATCAAAGTGGGGGTGAAATGGATAATAATATGTTTTGCTCTATACTAGATTATAAATATTTTTAACAAAACTAAGTGGGGAATGAATTAATATTAGAAGCCACAATATGTTTTACTTGATGCATTAAAAATAGCACCTAAGTAATATTAAAACACTTGCTTTTCAAAGTAATGTCTAAATGGAGTGTGAAAGAGAGTGTGTGTGTGTGTGTGTGTGTGTGTGTGGTTCTAGGGAAGAAAGTTGCATTTGCCTGGCCCTGGGTATTTTTACTAAGCCTAAACAACTAAAAAAATATTGATTTCTTTCCAGTCTTATTTTATCAATGAAGTCCACTGGACTCACAGGAAAGACAGATTCTTCAGCTCTCACACAACTTTGAATAAATCACTAATTCATTTTCTTTATGGCTCAGTTTTCCACTAGTAAAGTAAAAATAATTATGCAAGGACATTTTGAAGACAATGGAATTAATTCCGGGAAGCACTAAGTAAATCTCAAAGGAATAATATCAACATATTTGTGAAGATAATCTACTCTAGACAATATTACTGGTCTTTAAAAGTCATTTGGTAGAAAATGTAACAATAACTAATCTAATAAATTGGAATTTTGGAGTTAAATTAAACATCATTGTTTAGCTGAATTTTCATTACTTAATTAATTATGCGGCCGGCCTATAACAGCAGTGATTATTATTATTTTTGTTATTATTATTATAAAGCTACAATTATTTTCTCAGGCATTTTTAATAGTATTTATTATCTCTTTAAAAGCAGGACTTCATTGTAGATTCAGCTAAAATAAATGATACATTGAATAAAAGCAAGATCTTCCTTGAATTCAATGGCATCTCAGACCATGAATATTATGTATGATATCCAATGAACTCTATATACTTTGTAAACTATAAAAATTCCTAAACAGGATTTACAGTTAATTCATTTTGTGTTTTTCTCTCCCATATCTAGTTATCACTTCCTCTCACATCTTTCTTTGAACTATCTCCTGCATTTATTTCTTTCCTTCTAGTGCAACTGTCACTTCTGTCCAGAACCTCATCACCTTAGAACTGAATTATTGCAGTAGTTTCTTTGCTTCTGTTCTCTTTCCACAAATTCATCCTGCCCAGTCCTGCTAAATTAATCTTTTTTAAAGCATTATTTTAATGATGTCATTCTCCTGCTCAAAAATTTTCAGTGACTCCCCATCACCTGGAGGCCTAAGGCAAGAGTCTATAGCTAGAATCAGAACCTTTGACTTTCTGGCCTCACTTCCTTTTCCAATCCTGTTTTTTCCAGTTCTCCTGCACAAGCCTTCAGGATAATAAACGCATCTGCTACCTGGCCATCTCCATTATAAATGCCTGCCCGGCTAGTGCCATCCATTCTCTCTGCCTAGCCAGTTGCCTTTTTGGCTACTTTAACTCCTAGTCAGAACCTCCAGCCATGAAATTGGAGTACTCTCTTTTCTTTTCTTTTTTCTTCGGCTATTCATCTTTTCAATACCTTCGTATTCCTTCATTTTCATTTCGGCTTATTTTATTCATTCATTCATGTGTCCTTCATTTCCTTCGGCTATTTCCTTCCTTCATTCACTTCCTTCATACTCACTTCGGCATATTTTCCCTTCCTTCATTCGCTTCCTTCTTCATTCATTCGTACCATTCATTCCATTCGACCTCATTATTCCTTCATTAAACCATTCGGCCTCGGCTATTTCATTTCATATATATATCTCTCTCTCTCTCCCCTCCTCCGCTCACTCCTCAGATCCTCCACTCCTTCATTCATTCCTTCCTTCCTTCCTTCCTTCCTTCCTTCCTTCCTTCCTTCCTTCTTTCCTTTCTCTTTCTCTCTCTCTCTCTTTCTTTCTAAAAATTAAACACAATTTATTTCACTGTTGCAATGTTACTTAACTTCAGTTTTTGTTGCTTAATGGTTTCCATGTCTTTTATCTCTAATTAATTTATAATGCTTTTTGAGAGAGTGTTTGA
This sequence comes from Pteropus medius, assembly GCF_902729225.1. Classification (NCBI taxonomy): domain Eukaryota; kingdom Metazoa; phylum Chordata; class Mammalia; order Chiroptera; family Pteropodidae; genus Pteropus; species Pteropus medius. Next base: position 31,104,531 of record NW_024340696.1, read on the forward strand.
GTTCTTATTCTCTGTAAATCTCCCTAGCAAGAAGTTATGAAATAGTTGGCAATCAGTTTCACTTGTTTAATGAATAAATGCAAAATGCTGCTATAGGCTTCTTGTAAAATTAGGATGAAAGCTATTCAGTTATGTTTGTAACTTGTGATATTTAGAACAGCAATTTATGTATGTGAGGCAATTTTCCCGAGTTTCACAAATCTGTCTTAATTTTTAAGTTCTTAGTAAAATTATAGATTATAAAATATGAGCCGAATATATAAGACTTATGTTAAAACTTGACTGCGATGTAAACGTGGGTACTATTGGAATAAACAAACTAGTGCATATTCATTAAATTAATATTAATTTTCTGAAAGTTTCTTACTAGCAGAAGTTCAATAATTTCTAAACAAAATTTAAATTATTTCAAAAATAAGTTCAGAGAAAAAAAGACAAGTATGCAGCAGTTCAGAGTCTTTATTTTATAAATCAAACATATATTTCAGCTTCTAATATTCTGTACAAAGGGCATAGAATTTGGAACTCAACAAGACCTGAGCTGGAAACTTGGTTCTGCTATTTATTGGGTGTGCCATCTTATGTCAGTGACTCAATGCCTTTGACTCTTAAATTTCTCACAGGGCAAATGAGAGTATTAATATCCAATTCCTTTGAAAACACCTTAGATGAATAAAGCTCTTTTGAGCTGTTTATTAGGATAAGGAATTTAAAGTCCCTAGGGCATCTAGCCCAGTACCTGGCATATTAATAAGTGCTAGCTATTATTATTGTTTTTGTTTTGCGAGTTTTTCTTTTTCCCTCATTAAGTTCTGTCTTTTTGAAAGCAACTATCTTCCCTAATAGTTAAAGAGCAGGAGTACAGGAGTCTCAAAGATCTGGGTCTGAATTGTGACATTACCTTTTTTTTACTAGTTTAGTAAGCTATTTATTAACCTATCTATAATTGTATAAAAGGATGTATAGGGAAAATGAAATCTCTTTGCAGGGATGGATATTCTGAAGACTAAGAATGATCTATTTTAAAGTGTCTCGTATAGAGCAGGCACTCTATGAACAGTAAATATTACAATTCTTATGAGTCTTCTCCCAGACAGGTACCACCCTGAGATATATTGAAGAACCCAAGTTCACAAATATTTTTTAGGGAATAGAAGTAAGTTAATTTTTCTATTACATTTCATTACTTTGCAGAAAAACAGAATTATAAAATTATTCCTATAAATAATATTTGTATAGTGATTTATAGTTTATAAAATACCTTTATAACTTAGGAATACACTCTAAAAATATTCCTCAAATTTGCCATTTGTGGTTGTATTACACCAACAATTATCCTTACGACCCATTTTACCATCAAGCTGCTTAATAATTAACAATAATGATAAACTGCAAATATTAAAGAGGCTATTAAAAAAAGTTAAGTGTGTTACTGTCATAGGTCTATAATTTTCAAAATATCTGACATTTTAAATTGGTCAGATGAAATCGAGCAATCGATCATAGATTTTCCATCTCGGCAGTAGATCTTGGAAGTAGAGGTCTTCCCTAAGCAAGCATTGACAAAAGACACTTAGAAAAGTGGTTTCTTAATTTTTCTTTGTCTTCTTGAATATAGTTTAAAATATCAGCTAGGTTGCCTGTTCTCATTCAGGTTAAAATACAATTTAAAAAAATTTGGTAAGTGGTTTCTGGAACTTATCATGTAAACAAAGGAAAAGAAAGAATATAGGTATACTCATACTAAATAACTTTCTTAAATCTAAATACATGCATTGGGTTGTATGCTGAGATTAATGACATCTAAATGCAGTAGGAATGCAATTAAATGCTAGGAAATGAAAAGCATCTTCCAGTTTTATATGATAGCTGTTTTTACTATCACAATAACTGAAACACATGCTTAATAACTTATCAAATACATCTACTTCCCTTCAACATTGACAAGGTCAAAAACCAAACATCAGCAACAACTTGAAGTACCATTAATTTCTCTGAAAAACTTTTGAAGAGACTGTTTCCAGAAGCAACAAGCTGGATCCCCTGAGGCCTTTAGAGTGTTTCAGGTACTCTGGGAGGTGCATGTGTACTGTTAGAACCATGTGTTCAAGGAAAGTATTATTCTTAATCCTTGAAACGAGTAGCTTGCAATACAACCATTCCTTATACAAGGTATATGGCTCCATATGCAATAGCCCTGATTTCCAACCTTTTGTCCTATGTGCGATCCTTGGTTTAGTTATTATGGTTATCATACTTACATTATAAAACATGATGTAACATATTATAAGGGTAATTGCTACTTGGTAACTGATAACTGAACACCTTTGGCTCAGCGCTTATACTAGAATAGTCTGTCTTTTCAAGATCTGCTCCCAGAATCCCTCCATAGGCATGGTGTTTCTTTGTCTTTGATCTTTGCTTCCTCTCATTGCTTCTACCTTCCTCCCATCATCTGCTAGAGATTTCAAACCTTTTGAGGACTTCTTAACTATTTCAGTGTTTATATTTACCAGACCCATAACTATTGTTTGTTTATAGCTTCAATGATAATTTCAAAGCCATTTCACAAATAAAATATTTTGATACTCATGATAATGTCATATGAAAGGAGGAAATTGAGGCATGAGGCAGTTATACGATTTGCCTAAGTCACTTGAAGCTGGTGTCAAGAGTACCTGCCTCGTGACTCTGAATCTGGGCCTTGTGAAACCCCTATTACATCATCCTTTCTTGGTCTTTGGATTAGACTTGCATCGGAAATTCTTTCTCACCAGCTGTTTGATTTTTAAATGTGTTGGGTGTTAAACTCTTTGAATTTTAGCTTCCTTGTTGGTAACTGGGGGGTAACAATACCTACTTCATAGAGTACTTTGAGGAGAAAATGGAATGATGTATGCAAAGTAAAAATCCTAAAATAAAGTAAGCATTAAAAAATGTTAGTTCTTCCAATACCATCTCTTGGTGATACTTCACCTAAAGGTAGTTCCTTTGGGTCTACAGAGGATCTCTGTTACTCTGTAATTCAGTGGTGGGCCAGGAGGGCAGAGAATATTTAATGTGTCAGTAGGGCAACAAAATTTAATTTAACCAAGGATTTATCAGTCATCTACTACATCCCAGCACAGTGCTAAGTGCTTCAGATCTATAAACGAAGCAGCAGCAGCCAAGGAATTTTGGCAGCAACAAGAACAAGACTTGATGATTTCCTAGTAAATGAAGAGATTCCAAGAAGACTAGTCTGCCAAGTTTAACAGAGCTCTTGGTAAATTCTCCATTCAAATAGAATACAATGATTTTAAAGCTTATAAAGTTTATAGTTTACTCATTTTTTGTTAATTGAAAACCTGTTATTCATTTGCTAGAAATATTTATTCACTGAAATTCCAAATTTAATGTTTATTTCTTTACAACTCAAATTATGTTATACTGCACAATCAGATCAAATTTGCCCTGGTTTTTCCAAATTCTGTTAAAAATTTAAATTTTATCACTCTTTATGAAAGTGTCTCCCCCATTCCTTTCTCAATGAAAATTAAATTCATAATAATTATATGTCAGGTAGGAGAGCCACTTTACCCCACAAGAAAAAACTATATGTGGATCAGCCCTGTGTTAAGTTTAAACAGGTTAGAAACAGGGCTGGATTTATTAAGTTTGTTTTTTTTTAAGTGCTAATTTGACAGTAAATATATATATATATATATATATATATATATATATATATATATATATATATATATATATATATATATTTATATACATGGTTTCCATTAGAGCTTATCATTGCCATAGCTGACAGATATGAGAGCATTTTTTTTTTAATTTAAATTTTTTATTTCTTAGTAGAGTTCTAGCAGTTCCACTTCTGGGTATTTATTTGAAGAAAACAAAAACCACTAATTTGAAAAGATATATGCACCCCTATGTTCATTTCGGCATAATTTACAATAGCCAAGATATGGAAGCAATCTAAGTGTCCATCAATAGACAAATGGATAAAGATATGGTATATACACAATGAAATATTATTCATCAATTAAAAAGAATAAAATCTTGTCATTTGGAACAAAATAGACAGATCTAGAGGGTATTATGCTAAGTGAAGTAAGTCAGATAGAGAAAGACAAATACTGTATGATTTTACTTATATGTGGAATCTAACAACACCAAAAAAAAACAAATGGACAAACAAAACAAAACCCCCCAACAATGACTTATAGAAACAGATCAAATTGATGTTTTCCAAAGGGGATTAGGGGGGAGATGGGCAAAAAAGATGAAGGGGGATATAGTCAATAATGTTGTGATAACTTTGTACAGTGACAGATGGTTACTAGACTGAGTGTGGTGATCACATACTAAGGTATATAAATATTGAATCACTATGTTGTACACGTGAAACTAATATAACATTGTATAGTCTACTCTTAAATGGCACATTCCACCCAGCCCCCAAGTGTTATTTTTGTATTCAATCTACATTATTACATGGGGCGAGAGAGCACAGAAGAGCCAGTCTCAGAAGAAACTAGAAATGAAGGGTTAAAAATGTGTCAGAAGTTTTTGCTTTGTTTCCATTATCGTGTCATCTAGATTATAAAATACCCAAGGGTAGGAAGAGCCATTTGATATTTTATCCATCCTTCTTCTTTGGTGACTGGGAACAGAAATACTTGTTGAAGTAAATTTTAGCCTGCATCAGACAAAAAGGAGTTATGACTCCACCCCCTCTGGATTAATTCATAAGAAAAGTATTTACAGTCAACTAAAAACATTTCACATTGCAAATAGTCTTTAAAAAGTCAAATCTAATGAAATTTCAGCATAATTTGGTTAAAATTGTAAGATTAGAGGAGAATAAATTTCGTCATTATCAATAGTAACCACTGGGCACCTGTGCGTGAGGCAACTTGCAGAGTGAAACAGTCCAGGGTTTAGGATCATACATTTCGGTTCTCATTCTGCCTCTTCTCATAATTTTAGCCAGTGACCTGACTTTTCAGAGCTGCAAGGTTCCTGTTTTTAGAATGAGAATGATGCTATCTATTTTGTAGCATTATTGTGAAAATTGAGATGAAATATTACTGTGTATACAGGAATAGATAGGTAATGCTTTTTAGTGCTTGATATGTATTAGACTGTTCTAAGCCTTTTTTATTTATTAGCTCATTTAAACTTTACAATAACTCAAGGAGATAGATAGAAATACTATTTCCATTATAGAGATGAGGAAATTAAGGCACAGAAAAATTTTTTAAAACAACCTTGCCAAGGTCACCAACTAGTAACTGGCTGAGCAGGAACTCAAACTCAGGCACTCTAGCTCCAGAGTCGGTGTTCTTTTTGTTGCCTCACTTCATCAGAGCAGCTCATCACATGCTCATTTTCCTTTGCCTTGGATTCTGGTATACAAAAATGTGACAGGTCTTGCCTTTCCAGAAATAAATAGTTATTGAGGACGCAGGACATATACATAAAGAGAGAAAAGCAATACATGAATCATGTTGTCAGATGCCAGAGGAAGTGTATAATTACAAGTTCTACAGAAGTTTGGAAAAGAGCAAATATGGAGATGGGGAAATCATCAAGATTTTGTAATGCAGGTGGAACTTGACTTAGGGGTTGTAGGGAAAACAGAACTAAAACCAGCAAAGAAGAGTGGGGAAAGTTATTCCTGACAGTGGGGTCAGCGAGGATAAAGTCTCTTTGTGTTCAGGAAATAAGGCTCAGTGTCCACGGGGAGGAAGGTTTCTATACAGGAACACTGATATTAGAGAGTGGGAAGCAGTACAAAGTCATTTTGTAATATGTTTTAAAAACCTAAGAGTAAGGAGGACTTCCTGTTGGAGAGCCACTGGGGTTTATGAGTGGCTGTGTGCATGTGTGCATGTGTACCACGTCGGCCAAGTAAGTGCTTTCAAAAGGCCGATGAGACGGCAGTTGTATAATGTGGATGGGACTGGGAAAAGTCAGATAACAAACTGCAAGATCACAGAGAAGTCTTCAGTACACATACCTACATTCAGACACTTCTCAATTATTCCAGCGATGATTATCTGGTTGGTGAGTATTCCATGGCCTCGCCTCACCTACCACCTGTCCTTTGGGCTGGTTCCTTGCTTGTTAGCACCTGAGGGTAGATGGAAGCAAAGTGGTTTTTCAATTAGTCTTTTTTCCCCTCTTCTGTTCCTTAGTAGCTGTGGTTAAACATTTGTTTTGGGAAAGAGAGATATATTATGATCATTATATGGATGATCAGAACTTTTTTTTTTAATGGTACTTCCAGTCTTTTATTGAACAACTTGCTGATGAAGAACAGAGCTCACATTTGAGCCTAACCCTGGAATATGTAATTGTTAATTCCCTTTGATCTGAGATGGACTTGTAAATTGGGGGGTACCCACATGTACTTTCAGATGATGTTCTTGTAGCAGAACCTTGGGTCTGCTGAGGTTTTTAGATGAAAGTGGTTAAATGTACTCTCCTTAAAAAATGTTAAGATTATATAACTCCAGACTGACATTTATAAGGCCATATAATGATTATCCATATCAATTATTCTTACTTTTGTTACTACTTGAATATATTAAGCAAATGCTGCTTCTTTCTAAGTCAAATATAAATTACCAGGAGACCTGAGTAATTCTCTAGCAGCAGAGTACATGTTTGGCTCTAAAACTGAAGTGCTTTATTGAAGGGGTAGAAAAAAATAAAGAGAAATGGGAAAAATGAAACAGATTGCAATGTGAAACTCTTTTTTAAAGCAGCATTTCATTATTTCAGGCTATTATTAAGAATGTATATGACATCTAAATAAATTATAAGAGCCCAGTCCCAATACATCTCTATCACTAGTATGTGTCTGAATATAGTAGACATAAAAATTATTCTAGTCCAAAATGGCTAGAATATTCATCTTGAATATCTATCTTTTACTTGGGCCCACTGTATGCAAATATATTTAGGGTGCAACGCACACACACACATACATACAATACTTTCAAGAAAAGGAAAAGAACTTAAAAATTTATATACTTGGTTAATAGCCAGCTATCAAATCTACTGTATCTTTTCTCTGATTAACACACTTTCATACATTATTTTCAGTTCTCCCACTTGAATCTTTGTCAAGTCTTCACCTCACATTCCCAACATTGCCTATTTCTAGAGAAATAAGAAAACGAGTAGAAAAAAGTTCATTCAGTTATTCCAGAATGGCACAGTTCATTAGTGTCCACCCATTAGCCCCAAAACTGGCTCCATTGCTTGTGAGAACTTCTTGGCACCATCACAGGTCTGCTGACATTAACATAAAATAAAACAAAACAAAGCCTCAACTCCTTCTGAATTTGTTTGGTAAACGAGAATTATTACTAAAGTTCCCAAATAATTATGATTATGAATAATTAAAATGTTAAACTCAAGAGGGCACTCAACATTCATTACACTGTGTAACTCATGCCCTAAGGGTAGTACCTGCAATTAGTTCAGTTTTACAGCAAAAGAAAAATATGACAATCAGTAATTGCAGGTGTTTAGTATAAGGAAGAAAACAAGCTAACTTGCCTTTAGATTACCTTTTCCCATCTAGCAGAGGCATTTCTCTCTATTCTTAACATTTGTAGTAATTCCACAACACAGAAAAGCAACAGATAACAAGAAAACATATTTCAAATCTGTATGTAGATGCACTTCAGCTTTATTAGCTGTTCTAATTGAGTAGATTAAAGTAGAAGGTAAGATATAACAATGATGGTTTTAAAAGAGTCTTTAAAAGATATTTTATAAAATTTATCAATATGTTTATTCATTTAATTTACAAACATTTATTAAGCACCCATCATGTGTCAGGGTTTAGGTTAAGTACTAGTTACATTGCAGTATAAGAATTAGCCAATGGTTGCTTTTTAAACTTATACGAACTTATGTATACAAATTTGAATATACCAATATATTTGTATATTCTTACAAATATAAAGTTTGGTATATATATCTGTAATTTACAAAATGAAGTTTTCAAAGTGTTATTCTTTATTATTCTTGAAGTTGTGATAAATTATTTTAATTAAAAAATTAAATCATAAAATTATTTATATTTTTCTCTCTCAGAACCTCCTCTATAAAAAGTATATATGTATGTATTACATTTATTTTATTTTTCAGTAATAAATGCTTTATAATTATTAGGGAATTTTTTTTGGATGTTTATGGAACAAAAATATAGTCAAGTTGGATATGGTTTAGCAAATAGTAAGTACAGTTTTGTATTTACGAGACTATAGTAAAGCAGATTTTTTTGCTCTGAGTCAATACCAAATTGACAATCATGACCCAGGAAAGGGTTGCCTTTTACTAAATACCTTTTCAGAGAGATACATTTTGTCTTTCATATAAGTAGAGGAAAGAATTCATTAGAAAGGTAGAATGAGTGATTTCAGAATGATAAATCTCAAGTTACCAATTCCATTTTTAATGATTAGTTTCCAGAGTCTTATATTTAATATTTTAGGTTATTTAAATGCTTATATATAATATAAATATAACTTGCTAAATCTCGATGTTACTGAATCATACATTTTGAAATTAGTTAATAAAATAGCTCAAAAAGTGCTGTGAAATTTTAATGTTAAAATAAATCAGGATCCCTTGAATCTTTTGTTGGTTTCAGTTGTGAACCCATTTATATTAAGTATGACTGTGGGGTCTCTGGCATAGCTATTATGTAATAGAATCAAATATTAATATATCATTGTGTTTCTTTTTGCATATGATAGATCCTTTAATCTACCGGGCAATAATAGTCTATAACCAAAGAGATGACTGTTTAAACTTTAAAGGAATCTAAATTTTATAAGTAAATGTTGCCCTTAATACATTTAGGAGGAACAACTGTTTTTGGCAGATGATTCATATATAAAACAAGCCTCTGCACCTCACTTTCTTTGAGTTAATACGATAACATAACCAAAAAGTGTTTTAAAGGAAATGTTCTGATTTTCACTTCTATTTTGACAAACAACATGGTCTAGATATACAGGAACCAAGAGAGTGGATAGTAACGTAGAAGTATTTTTCCTGGTCTACAGAATATGAGGATCTTCTAAAATGCTCACAATAGCCATCTGAAGTGAGTTTCCTGGTGCTGTGAGAAACTACGTCCATGAACACCCTATAGTCCTTGATGTGCAAAACTGTTAAGTTGTGCACTTTATTAATGATATTCCTACCATTTATTAGGTATTGAATGTGTATTAGGCACTGAACTAAATGTCTAATGAGGTGGTATTCTTAGGCCCATTTTACAGATGAACAAAGTGAGGCTTGGGCAGGCTGAGCCACTTGCCCAGAGTCACAAAATTAGTAAACAATGGAGCAGGATGTGAAGCCTTACTCTGCAGCTCTGTACCTCACTGTCCTCAGCTCTCCATCTCAGAGGTCTAAGGAAGGCATTCTCAATTGTGAGATGCTTACAACCACCACCACAGCAAAATACTTCCCCTTTGCATAATAGTGTGAGTTAATTAAAAAGTGGCTTGACTATTAGTACCTAAAATCTGTTGCCCCCAATATTAGTATCCTCTCATACCAAGATATGCAGAATTTTCAAATATTTTATTAAAACCTAGGCCTTCTACTCTCCAATGAGCCCTTATAGTTGGAGGATTCTGTTCCCACCATTCTCTGACATCAGCTCAACCTTCCGCACTCCCTCCCATTCTGTAGGAATTTTAATTCTGAGCAGGCTATAAAATCAGACTCAGCTTATACATCCAGTGAAGTTGTGTAGAATATTTCTCTTTTTTTTTTTCCACACTAGTACTATTATGTGGCATACCAGGATGCCTTTAAGCAATATAGTATCTCAATTACCTCAACTGCCATCTGTTTCTGTTTTTTTCAGTCCTGCTCCCTGGTTCCCTAAACGATGAATGATATTCCCTCTCAAGAGATAGGACTTAGGCACATTCTCTGCAAAGAATATAGGTAACAAATACAGATATCCCTCCTATTTAGATATTAGATAGTGAACAAAGCCAATTATCTATCGATTTTTAGTTTAGCATTTCAACTATCAATTATCGCTTTAACTCTGGACATTCTCAGAAGGTCTGAAGGATTGAACCATCACAAAATAACCATAATGAAGAGGTATTTTGAGGAGCAAGAAGGGGGAGACATGCAGGAGCATCTGCTTCGTTAATCTTGCTAAGGCCTTTAAATACCATCTGTTTTCTCTTCTTTTCTGGCGACCATTTCTCCTAGGCGAAACAATTTTAAAAGGACTGGGGGGACAAATAACTTGAGAAACTAGTTTGAGATTTTAATTCTTTATTTCATCTGCCAGACAGTGCAACACAGTTAACTGCAGCAAGTGTTCCTAATAGATAAAGGAATTGTTCCTTCACATATAATTATGCTGACTCTAACAGTAGACATCGCCAACCATATCATCTTCATACTATTAGAAGAGCTAGTAAGTCTGAAAAGAATCCATTTCGAGGAGGGTCAAAGCTACTTTTATTTTACTTCAAACCAGGGTTATCATGGCATAAAAATGATAATTCTTTTGGGGGAACAATTTTTGGACTATAAAAAAAGTATCAAAGGGTAAATGAAACTGACTGCTATGACTGGCAGTAAGTTCAGGCATTTGGTGTTCTTTTGTGTTTGCTTTGGAATGTTAAACAGGTTGTGTTCTTTTTAAAAGAAAGCATTTTATTCAGAACATTCTCCCATGAAAGCCCTCTTTGACAAAGTGTCATTTTTTGATATATTACTACATGTCTGCCCACGTTTTATATTCAAAAAAGGTAAGCAATGTTTTAACAACTTTTGACAAGCATGGGGAATTAAACTTCCACAGAGTCGACTCTTAATGTAATGCTATAGAATGTTATATTTTCTATTTTGTACTTCTTCAGGGCAATATATTTTAAATTATATCAATTTCTGATTAAAAAAGTTCAGAGAAATTAAAGATGAGTAATTAGAACAGAAAAACTTCAATTCCTCAATAAAATGTTTTAAGCATATAATTCTGAATTGTTCAAAGAGCTACAGATATAGATATAAGTCACAGAAGAGAAATTCAAAGAATTTTCTAGCTGAAAATATCAACAAATTCAGTTATCTCTTAATTATACTTACATGTTACCTACAAATCATAAATTTCAAAATCATATCCTGCCCACTGGAAATCTCACATGGATAACCACAAGCACCTCAAGTCAACAAACTGCTCTTCATCCTGTGCCCCTCTGACTGTGACACTACATGACTGGGGTCTTGATTGCTCTCCAGCCTCATCTATCTCTACTCCATCCTGCCCTCGCTCATTCATTCATCCAGAGCTTCTTCCAGTTCCTTGAATGCCTCACGTTCTTGCTTCTCTCTGCCTAGATCACTATACCAATCAGCCTGGCTAATTTCTCCTCTTTTTGGTCTATGGTTGGATGTCACTTTCCTCAGGAAAATTTCTCTGATAATTCTCTCTCCAGGAGTCCCTTCTCAGGTCCTGTAGAACCCTGTTCTCTCCAGTCCGAGTCCCTGTCAAGCAGTGATGTCATTGTCTCTTTATTTGCCTATATCCTCAATAGACGGCCAGCTCCACAAGGGCTCAGACCATACCTGTCTTGTTCGCTATTAAATATCTGCTGCTGGGACTGGTAAGCAGTGTCCTGGATGCTCTCAAACTTCATTAAAAAGATTAATGAATCACTGGAGTGAGAAGTTCATACATGAATAATTATTTTTTTCCTTTTGTTGATAACACAAACTGTTAAACATGGCCACTTTAAAAAATATTAACTATTTGAGTTGGCATGTGTTAATATTGATATTCCCATTCGATTATTTCATTTAGCTGGAACAAGTTTCATATTTTGGTTCAAGAGCTTTCTCATACCACCTCTCTCTATAAAAAAGTGTAAGGTGGAATGACATGCTTGTATTTGAGTTTATAATATAGACTTCTCCTGATAACAACAAGGGTAGACCGAAAGGGGGAGAAAGAATTAATGGAGACAAATGTATAACATCTGAAGGAGCTTAAGGTCTTGCTTTATATTGCTGTGTCATTATCATCTGATAACTTTTGGAGGGATGCTGCAACTGGAAAAGGAGAAAATTTAAAACTAGTACCCGTTCGGTCAATCAGAGAAATGGAACTGGAGAAGAGGGCATCTTATGAATATTGTTGTTAGATAATCAACAGCTGTAATAATCAATATACTCTTGACAGTATCTTAAATCTAATAAAGCAGTTGTGGGTAACTAAATTATGATTATGACAAATTAGGGCAATTGGTTCAGGGTTCTTTGCATCCAAAATTCAAATAAATAATCAAAGCGAAATTGGATTAGCTGACCTCCTCAGATCCCCTCTCACATATAGGAGGCATTTATTAAGCATACCCCAAATAACATCATGACATAACTGCTTCTGTATTTCACAAATGCCTTTGGATAAGGAGAAGGGTGGATGGAGTTGGATGGGGGCAGATAGATATGAGGGGAAGAAGACATAAGGAAGAGGAGGTGCTCTTTGAAAAGAGATAAATGTAACTCCTATTAAAAAAAAATGCCACAGCAGTACTTTTCTTAAGCCAAGATTAAAAATATGATGAGCTTATGGAACGTTATCTTCCACAGCAAAAGTAATATAAAACCAATTTTTGTTCCCACATAAATTACTTAACACACCTGCCAGACTAGTTTTACACATTAATACTGGCACTGATGGACCATCATATATAAAAGAGATTCTTTGTCTGTATTTCTTAATCTTCAGCCTTTCATATTTCTTTGTCTCTTTAGGAAATTCTTAATTCTTATTTTGAAATATATAGAAATAGTTCACCAGGAGCACACATGGAGTTTTCATTGGCTCTCTTCTGGGCTTCCTGGGGTCATCATGTAGATGATGGTAGAAAACAATTTCAAAGACAAAATAATGATGAATAAATTAAAGCACAATATGTATGTATGTATGTATGCATGTATATATGTATACACACACACATAGTCCCTATCTAAGAAATGCATTTGTTTTACTTAACTGTATTTTCATCTCAAGAACTGTTCACCCTATCCTCACCTCTTTCCAAAATGCTTCTTTATAGCAATTCTCATTTCAAAAGGGTGCTTCAAACTGATTCTGGAGAATTTAAGTTCTCTCTGCTCTTTTGGCAATATACTTTTTATCAGATGAGCAGGAACAATGTGAAAACACCTGTCACAGTAATTTCAAATGTCTATCATCTGCAAATTATACATAAATGATCTATGGTTGCAATGTGGTCCTTGAATAGAGGACTTTTTTCAAGGAAGACAAACACATGCTATTGAAAATATAAAAGGGTACACTGTAAGAAAAAGCCACTTGTAGCATATGCGAAAACTTTCAGTTTTTGTTTTTATCAAAACGAAGAGAACATTCTGAAAGAACTAGCCTTGCTTTTCATTCACCCAGAGCATTACATATACATGCACGCCTACTCCCAGGTATAGACATCATTCACTCAGCTCCACAGGCTGCGGCAGGAAACGGAGTTGGAGCTGGATTAGCAACAAAGCATTTACTGAATGCCTACTCAGAGTAAATGATAGATAATCTACACCCTCACCCCACGCCATCCCTCCAAAACAAAGAAAGGCATAACTGTTAAACATGTAGACGTTTTTTAAAAAGCACAGAGAAAGGCTTTGGGTTATAAATCTATTTTTACATCCTACATACTAATTCTTTTTTGAGATCTTAACTTATATTCTAGTCATTCTCAGAAATTGGTGCTGCAAGATGATTCTATTGTGCAGCCAGATCTGAGAATCCTGCCCTGAGATTTGGTGACAAACTCCCTTCCTGTTTCTCATTTCTGTCATCTGTTCACATCTGCATTTCCTTCACGACTAAGTAGCTTTTTTTTTTTTTTCACCAGGACTTGAAAGTTATATTTTCCTATCCCGTCCCCCCTTCTGCTCTCAGAACTGTAACACGGTTCTACTGGTTTGCTTAGGAAACATTAGACATTTTAACATCCAGGTTTAAAGAAGTAAGTATGTAGCAAAGTAATGCTTCCATTTATTATCTAAAAGAATAACACTTGAAACAGCTTTTGACATGGGGGTTGCAATTTTCTAGGAAATAATAAGGTATGAAGGGCAATAGAGAACATATCCTTTTACTCTTTTAAATTCATAATATTTCAGACATAAACTTATGGGAACATAATGGTATGGTATTATAATCACTCCAGTATTCCTAAAGGTTTGACATTTTACAAGAATGTATATGATACTCAGGTGGGGTTCAAATGGGTCTAACCATCCTGTTGCTGTTTTGTAAAGCTGCATGTTCTATAGTAGTGTGGCTAAGGACAGCAATATCTAGCCCTCAAAAGGCAATAAAGAACAGTCTGGAATGTGCCTTATTTCTAAACTATGGTGGCACGTTATAGCACTCTTTGTCAGCACTTTATTGGTTTCACAAGAATAAAAACAAACACTGAGGTCTTTACTCTGAAATCTATTTCTAGAATTTATCTTACTAACAAAGGACTTAGTCCTGTGAGAGGTGTTCTAGTTATAAAAGAATTTCTCTTTGTAAAAGTTTATTTGCTATTTGAAAGGCTATATTTATTTGGCACTCTTAATTTATAAATGTGCATTAAAAGCAACAAACTGTAAAATCATACTTTTCCATGATCCATATAATAAACCCCAAAGAAGGAAATTTACTGAAATAAGAATACTTTTTTTGTAACTGGGTAAAACTAGTTCATTTATTCATTTATATGGAAAGAACAAAAGGAAACCAAACTTTCATGGATGCAAAAAAAATTTTGGAGTAAGTCAATTTGCTTTCAGCAGTGTTTCTAGTGGTTATTTACTCACCCCAAATGCATATTCATTGACGTTTTCAAAAACAGTCTTACTTTTTCCTTTCTTATATTTAAGCATACAATGATAGGCAGCTCATATCAGTGCTTTCTTTAGTTGTTTGGATTTTGTTTTGTATATACATAAACTTAGGTTGCCTCAAAACAATAAAGGAAAATAAAGCATATTTCCAAAGCAACGACAACAACAAAAATAACCCGTTTTACTACCCTGTTACTGCAGAGATGTGTCTTGGTGAATGGAGTTTTAAATGTGAAAGATGCTTTATCATTCATAACCAAATCCGTTTACCAATCAGCCCTGCATATGGGTGACAAATAATGACAAATACAACAAGTAACAGGCTAAATGGTCACCAAACAAAAGAAAATCTACTCTGCAATTGTTTATGCAGCAAGAGTTCACACATTTTAGCCTGCATTCTGACTCAAGAGGGAAAGAGTCAAAATGGGAGAATACGCACACACACACACACACACACACACACACACACCCACACTCACACACACACACACCACTCCCCAACATTAGGGGGTTACCAGAACTGCCCTATCAGATTTCCACAAATGTTAAGAAAGGACCTAGAAACAGGAAGGGGTCCCTTTCAGAAACGGGTCATTATAAAGCTTTGATTTCCTAACTTGTTTTAAAATATGATTTTCCTTTTTGTCAGGCTGAAATTCTTCAGAGA
The DNA here is from genome assembly GCF_902729225.1 of Pteropus medius. Classification (NCBI taxonomy): domain Eukaryota; kingdom Metazoa; phylum Chordata; class Mammalia; order Chiroptera; family Pteropodidae; genus Pteropus; species Pteropus medius. Next base: position 31,120,123 of record NW_024340696.1, read on the forward strand.
CAAGGTTCAGGAAAGCAAATAAAACATTATGGGACAATGGATAGATGGAGGTGTACTTTTTAGGCCAAGAAAACTGTCTTTATATAAAGCCTGTCTTTCTAGAGGGGAGAGAGATGAAGAAGAAAGGCTTTTAGAGAATAAGGGTGATTAGCAGCTTTTCACAAAATGTCATGTCAAACAAGAGTTCTTCATGCATTTTTGAAAAATAAATGATCAATATTTACCATGAATGTGACAAGCTACTTGAAAGCATACATTTTCTTTGTCCATTTTTTTTCATATATTTAGCACAGGAACTGTGTGAATTACCCGAACAAGACCTTTCTGGGATGTGGGACATGGCGGGGACTCAAGCTCCTGCCACTTTTGGGTTCTTGCCATTGGACTCATTAACTCTCTCTAGAATGTAAGCTCAATGAAGATAGGTTAATTTTTTCCTGTTTTGCTTATTGCTCTATCTGTAGCACCTATAATCTTGCCTGTCAGAAAGTAAATATGCAATAAATATTTGAGAAATGAATAAATGGATTTAGACCAGTCCCTCTGACTTTGGCTACTATATCTAGTTACCAATTCATTGAGATATCATTATGTGTCAGACAATGTGCCAAATGCTAATTCTTTAATATCTAATCATTTAATACTCACAATGGCTATATGATAAAAGCATTATTACCTCCATTTTAAAATTAGTAGTGAAGTACTAGAATTAGAATGAGGTAGTTGAATAACTTAAAGTCTTGCAACTTGTAGAAATTAGAGAAAAATTTCACCTTGTTTAAGTTCAAAGCTTAAGCTCTTACTTTACTATGCTAAATCCTAGTTCTATCCTGCTTAGTCAGTGACTCTGTTCCATCCACAGTCTCGGCCTTGTTTTTATTCTTGACCCTGGTCTTTTCTGAACTGCTCTAACACTGGTCTGGGGATCCTGTACCGTGCTTGATGCAAGCTTTGCTTCAACACTTCGACATCCCCAGCACATCTTTGTGCTGTTATCTTAGGCAGCTTGGGCTGCCATAACAAAACACCATAGATTGTTGGCTTAAATGACATAAAACTTATTTTACAGTTCTGGATGCTTCAAGTCCAAGATCATGGTGTCAGCACACTTAGGTTTTGGTGAGGCCTCTCTTCCTGGTTTGCAGATGGCTGCTTTCTCACTGTGTGCTCACATGGCCTTTCCTGGGTGCATGCATGTGGACAAAGCTCTCTCTCTCTCTCTCTCTCTCTCTCTCTCTCTATCTCCTGATAAGGCCACCAATCTTATTGAATTAGGACCTCACCCTTATGACCTCGTTTAACTTAAATTACCTCCTAAAAGGCCTGTCTCCAAACACAGTCACACTAGGGTCTAGAGCTTCAAACTTTGAATTTTGGTGGGGAAACAGTCCAGTCCATAGCAGATGTCCTTCTGAACTAAACTATCTGGGACAGTAACAACCATATACATTCCATTTTCCTGCTTTAAATCATAAGATTCACTCTTACACTTGCAGGAATAACTCTTTTGTCACCTTTTGGGTTCTCGTAATGTTTTTGTCTCAGTAATTTAGATATTAAATATGTGTATCTTGGTCAAACATATCCTGGATTTGAAGAACTGTTCTAACTTGTCATTCTGTGAATGCAATCTTCCAACGGTAAACTCTCATGGATTTCTTGATTTTTCCAGGGCCTTCATCCTGGCCATTCCATGATCAGAGTTAGCATACAGAGGAAAACACAGACTCAAGGGTCATACACCTGAGTGCTAACCCTCTTTCTATCTCTGTGACTTAAAGAGGATTGTGAAATTTACAAAATATATATTTTAAAATTATTGTTTTTCTAAATCTACCAGGTTATAGATACCTCCTGATTCCCAGAGAATAATTTCAGAAGTATCATGTGGCTTAATATACTTTCCAATGGACTTCACATCTATGTGCTACTTTCCTACATATAACTTTGAGAATCCCTGTTCTGAGTAGACAATGACAATAAAGTCAATACAACTTTAAATTATTCCTTGGGATATTCAATCTATTTCTAAGGACTTTCCAATTGGACCATCAAATCTGAAATCATACTGTGACCTATTTATTACAAAGATTCTTTACTACAGGAAAAAAATACAAAGCCTACGACAGTCTCTTTTTAGTAACAATAACCTTGTTCTCTAAACTTGTATTAAGTTTCTGTTGGGTGTCAATGAACCTTGTAGAAGAGTACAAGTATATGGCATCATGACATGCATCGAAATGTTATTGTAGACATGACTAAAATGTGAAAGTGTCCTGGTGCAGCAATATGAACATTTTAAAGAAAACTTTCCTATTTTGGCAAAATAGATTTCCATAAACCGTTTTTCTTCAGGGAAGTCTGAATGTGTGTGCATGTATGTGTGTGTGTGTGTGTGTGTTATGTGCACATGCTGTCCTGAATTGTAAAGTTCCTCTGGAGGGGAGATATTTCTTTATATGTTTTATTAGTATAATTACATTTTAAGATATAATAGTTTTTTAACATATGATTAAAACTATTACAATATAAGTATCCACAGTAAACACAATGCCATTATTTAAAACAGAATGTGTGCAAGTCACATACATTGTAATATTAATAGGCATTTTTTAGAAATATTGTAACAAGTTATCACTATTAGATTTTCACATAATTACTTACAAATGTCAAATACAAATTATTTATTTCATAAGCTGCTATCGGTACTAAATTTAGATGATAATGCAAAATTTAAGTAGAAAAGTATTTTTTGGAATTTTTTTCATCATTCAATAAAGAAAATAAAGTTTTCTGTTGTTGAGTCACACTGATGATTAGCTTAATTTAATTTCAATTTCTCTAAAAAACAAACTATATATTTCTCTATAATTGTAGAGAAGAGTTCTAGATAAGGAACTTGAAGATATAAGTCCTTGCTTTGGTTCTAACATTAAATAGCTCTGAAACTTCAGACAGACTATTAAATCTCCTGAGTCTTTCTAACCGCAAACGGAGAGGATAAGATTAGATAGGCTCTGAAGTCCTTACACGTTCTCCCAGTCTGTGATTCAGGTGGTTATTCCTATTATGAGAGCCAATAGAATTAATCTCCATGAACAGAGAAAATTATCCTTCACAAGGTCACAGTGGCTAACCTTGCCATTATTAAACAGAATGCTCCAGGTGACATCCTGCAGTTAGTTACTCCAGCCCAACAGAAGCCACACTTGATGATTCCTTACTCTTTGAAGTTCATTACTTATAACGGTCTTTTGCCAACTACTGAGGTTGACACCCACCCCATAAGGTACTAATATATCTCTCAGGAAAGATTTACTGGATTCCTCCACTACACCAAGCCACATCTCTTTTCACATGAGTTTACACAAGGTTAAATAAAAAATTTCTGTCATAGCATTTAGTACAATAGGTAGTTACAGATCAATCTATGTATTAGTTACACACCTATTTATCATGTCTGTCTCTATCTTTAGGGTGCAAATACCAGGATAACTAAGACTAGGCTAGTTTTTTTGTTTTTGTTTTTTCTAATTTGGTCTTTATTTTTTCAAGGAAATAAATGAACATACCTTAAACAGACAGTGCAATAGGGCTTATTAGGGAAAACAGCAGCATGCTGCCCACTCCAACACCATTTTCAGCTCTCTAGAAGCAACTACTTTCAATTCCTCCAGCTGAATATTTTAGCATTTTTGACTATCTTTGTAAATATTATGGTTATATTACTTTTCCTTGAATTATTAGTTTTAGGCATTGAATACTGATTTCCCTCTTGGAAGGCTTTAGTCTCCTTTCACCCCCCTCCACCACATGTCCCACACAAACACTTCCTATCATCCCACTCTCCCAATACAGTTAGATCAGTAGTGATTACTACAATTATCAATACATTATTATTATTATTATTATTATTATTATTGTTTTTGACTATTCTCAGATGAGTCACAGTAGTATACCATGATTGCTTCCTTTTTTGCACAAATCCTCACTCTCACAGAGTTAATAATTATCTCGTTGAGTTTGTTTTCAATAGCTTATCACCATTACAATCCTTCTCCTTTGCTTATTGTGTAAATCTCTCAGTATGTTTAAATACATTAGGTATTCTGTCAATTTCCTTGTTTCTTGGAGCATTCTGCCTGGTTCCATTCTAAACTGGTTGATGCACCAGTTTAGATGTCATGCTGAGTACTCCCAATCCTTGGATTGTATCTATGCTTCCTGATTCCATAAATTTTGTTTATTCTTTCTTTCTTTTTCCTTTGGTGAAATACTTTCTCTAAAAGTTTCTTGAAAGAGAGTCCATGTAAAGTAGACTTTTCTGAATCTTGTGTAACTAAAAATACAATATTGTGAGAGATGTCTATCCTGACAAATAATCAATAGTACATATAGATTCTAGATTAGAAATAATTTTCCTCCTGGATTTTGTTTATCTCTAGCTACCAATTATTGCTGTTGAGAGGTCCGATTCTATTTTGATACTTTATTCAATCTATGAAATATACATTTTTGCCCTGGAATTTCTTAGGATTTTTCTTTGCCCTCAATGTTATAAAATTTCTTAATGAATGTCCTTTTTTTTTTTTTCACTGTGCTGGGTACATCATGGAACCCCTCAGTTGAGAAACTCATGTTCTTTAATTTTCAGAATATTCCTTTGATGACTATTTTTTCCTTCCATTACATTTTTTTCTCATATTGAGAATTCTCATTATTCAAAAGTAGGATCCTTAACACTAATTTAAAAAAAAAACCCTCAATCCTATTTTTCATCTTTTTATCTTTTTGCTATATTTGCTGAGAGATTGCTTCAACTTTATCTTTCAACCATTTTATTTAGTTTTTTTATTTCTGCTATTATAATATTAATTTCCAGTAATATTTTTCTTTTGTTTTCTGAATATGCCTCTTCTATAACACACAATCCTTTCATTGAGGCAAAATCTTGTCTTATTTCTTCATATAGTCTCTGTTTCTCTTCAAGGTATTACTGTCTGTTTTTAGTCTCTATGTCAAATTAGATGCCTTCCTTAAACATGTGTCGATCCCTTGTTTACTTACATTTATGAGTAAAATGCTTGGGAGCATTCAAGAAATGGGTCAGTTGCGCTCTTTACTCTAGGGTTGTCTGACTAAGCTGTTTCCTTAAGGAATCCCTATATTTGTATCCTTTGGTTTTTCATTTCTGAACTTATCAGATTCCTCAAAGACTCTTCAAGTATTCTTCCTAGTCAAATCTGATTGCCAAGATTCTCTGAATACAGTGAGGAAGAAGACCGTGGACCTCAACATTCCATATGTAAACTCTCATTTAAATCCATTATTTTCAGTGTTACCCCCTTCTCCCCTTGATGTTCCCAGTCCACTGACTCTCTGTTTTGCTCTAATGATGTAATAAAACTTCAGTCTTCCAGATGAATACATGAGTGAGAGGATCTACAAGTTCTTTAAGTTGCTCTTAATCTTCTTGTAGTTAAGTTCATGTTTATGCCCCAATTCCAGAGATACCCAGTGAGGTCATTTCCTGATCCTTTTGGGAGGCTTTGGTGGAAACTATATTGCTTCTGAACTCTGCCATGGCTGGTTTTTGAATTCAGCATTTTGGGTTTTTTAAATCAGTTTTCATATCTATATCTGCTTTCCAGCTTATATGATTTGTCGATATTGTCTCTTATCCCATGCTTATCCTAGTAAATGTGTGCCTTTTTAAGAATCCTGTTTCAGTTATATTATTAGGGGTTCAGAAAGTAGTTAATACAACATAACTACCCTGCTTTACATGGCATCCTCATCAGAGAGTGCAGTGCTTGGCATTTAGAAGGTCCCTAATAAATATCTATTAACCGAGTGAAGGAATCATCCCCGTGTGTAATTCTTTTCATCCTCCTGATGTGAATAAGGCTCCACAACTGAGCAAATTCTCTGGATTGGTCCTATTCAGATGTCTCCAAATGTTTTAAGATGTTAAATATTCTTTGTCATCTTAACGTAAAACCACGTATGGAGCAACTTGGTCTCTGAGAATGTCGCTATTATGAAGATATCTTGTTGGAACTAATCCACCATCTAGACTAGAACTGAATACCAGCCTCCAACAATGACAGAGAACTTGTCTATGTCTGTCTTGGTTTCCACTTAACATGTATATTAGCTGTTTGAATAGATTCTTGGATGGTGAAAGTCACTTTATTGCTGCCCTTTGAGTATGGGGTCATAATGAACAACCTCAAATTGTGGCTATGGCCAAAGAGAAAATGACAACTGTTGACAAGTGCTCTTGGTCCAGACTTAATGGCTGTCTAATAACATTAAATATATATATTAAAAAATGAAACAAAGGAAAACATGGACTCACAAAAGAATATCACTGTATATATTTTGACATTCTTTTCTCTTAAAGGAAATTCTTTAAAAGGTATATTTCATGTATTTATGTGTTCTCCTTTTCTGCTCCCTCTCCTTTTATTTTCACTCATAAAGCAATAATTATTATAAAATGAAAATATATTCACAATTGATTATTATTGTTCCTCAATCCTGACTTATTGGTTATTAACACACGATGATATACTATGAAAATAAGTTCCTTATTTTATTAGATACTGAAACAGGTAGCTTACAAACTGTATTTACTTATTTTGAAATAAATGTTGTGTTATGGGCAGAGAAAGATGACATGAAAATCAAATTCATGAGAATCAGACTTGAGGCAGGTAATTTCTAGGATTTGAAAATAAAACAATGGATGCTGGCTAAATGGAAGAGACTTTGTCTCCATTTTCATGGCAGTCCTAGGTTAAGTGAGAAGAATCTTCAGCATACAGCCCTGCACCATCAAATACCTACTCAATACTTTGTAGTGTCAAACGCTGGGACTTTATCATTACTCTGGAATGTGTGTTGAGGGGACTATTTTCTGAGGAAAAGCTTGGCTCTGCCCATTGTGGTCCCCCCGGCCCACCTCCACTCTAGGCTCCAGTGACTATTTTGATTAGACTACCTGATTAGTGAGCAAAATTTAACTCTATTTTCATTTGGTTGGTCATAAAAACATATGTTGACAACATAGGCACTGAATTTCAGGTTCTTCCAACGGTTGTAACCTTGAATTTTGTTGGTAAATTCTTCCCCAAAGCAAAAAGTAGTACATAATTTTTAATATCTTATGGACACAGTTATCTGTTCTTTAAGAAAGAAAATATTTTTCTGGCACTAAATTCAAAATTGAATTTGTCAGGTCATCCTTATATAAAAAATAACATAAATATTAACAAACATAATGAATATTACTTTGGACAAGGTTTTTAAGATTTGGAGAAACGTTTTTCACAGTGTTATTTTTGTATCACCTTCAGTTAGTGGAGGGCACAATATTATAAGAATTTTTGAAGAGACCTGATGTATGCACGTAGATTTCTAAATAATTAAATAATTATGATCGCAATACTCATGAGGTACTTATCATGTACCAAACACTGTTCTAAGCACTGTACATGCATAAACTCATTTAATCCTCCTAATTACTTAAGAGATAGACACCTACTATTATCCTGTTTTTTTCACAGAGAGGTTAATATTTTGCTCAATATCATACTAAGTGGCAAGAACACAAAGCTAGAACCTGTATATCTAAGGTGAATTCCACTTTTTTTTAATATCACTTCTTTCAGTTAGAGTTTTTTGTAGAAGTTGAATAATAAATTCAAAACTAAACTTCAAGGCAAGAGCCTACAGTCTTGTAATTCTAAAGTGTCAATTAAAAGAGCAACACCCAAGATCAAAGGTAACATTCCATTTTTGAAAATTTAAGAGACTGCTTATAGTCCCAGGGGGAGGGCTATAGATCATTCAGCTAGAGACCTCAGAGTTATATATTTTGGGAAATATTGGTCCTAGGGTCATAGCTTTTATCCTAGACTTAAAAAGTAAAGGGAAATAAATTATTTCAATGTCAACCAAACATATATGCGACCACAATCTCTCTTAAAGAAGTTTTATCATGACCTTCCATGCCATATACTATGGTTTTATTATTTTTCTCCATAGTTTTCATAGAAAGTTATTATACTCAAGTTGTTTGTTCTTCCTCTTTTTTTTTTTTTTTAATTAATTTGACAGTACCATAAAAGTGTCTATTTTATCCCCCCAGAATCTGTCATGGTAACATCATAACAGTCTTTATAGAACCAGGACTAAGAAGTTAATGCCTTGTTTACCCATTTATGGAACATATTAAATTAGCAAGCTCTGATTAATTACTGATGTGTAGGACACTGGAGATTAAAGCTACCTGCTTCCCAATTTAATCAATTTTGGTGGAGGAACAGACCTATTAAAAGTGATGATGGATTAATATAGTAAATATAGTAAAAGTTCAAAGAAATTATATATATAATCATTATATATATATAAAGATTAAAGGTTAAAAGTTATAGTAATGGTTAAAAGAAATTATACAAACACACACATACACATCCCATATTATATGGCATGGAGAGGGGGAGAGAGAGAAAAGCAGTGTGTGTTTATCATGGGAGCTTAGAGGAAGAAAAACTATAATTCTCCTTGGAAAAGACAAGAAAGTTCTCATAGATGAGGTGGTATTTGAATCATATTTTGAAGGAGAAATAAGTCACAAGTTGAACCTAGTGAGTAAAGGATACACCTCTTGGAACACAAAGAGCTTAGTTACGTTGAGGGACTGTAAAGGCTATAACATTAGCATGTGTTTGAGATAGTGTCACATGGCCATTAATACAGTAGACTCTGGTGACATCATTGTGCCAGATTTGAATCCTGGAGCTGACCTTGGAGAAATTTATTAGCAACTTCTCAGTGCCATAATTTCCTTATCTATATAATAACAAAAATAATAGTATCTAAACTGTAGGGTTATTAAGGGTTAAATGAAATAGTATTGTAAAGCCTGTAATATAGTGCCTGGCATATAATAAGCACTCGATAAATGTTAATTATCATTATTATTACCCCAAAGAGACAACTAATTCTTACATAATTGATAACACTATTAAGGGTGAAATTTCCTCCACATGGTCTTCGCACTCATAAGAAGCAATATTAGATTATGCTTATAGATTCCTTTGTACAGTTACTCTCTTCTGTAAGTCAGAAAGCTATCCTTAAAAGGCAGCAAAACGACTTTGAGTGGTGTCCGAATAGTTGTTTCACAGCCCATCCAAGCATTCAGATTTCCTCATTTATGAAGCCAGTTGATGAATGGGCACAAAAAAACAAGGACAAGAAACTCATAATGTCACTAGATACTGTACGTACATATGTTAGAAGGACAAATGCTTTATTTAAGACATATAAGGTTTATCTTTTGCAAGGGAATTGAATCATATTGAGAGGAACCAGTTATCATTTGAGCAAGATAATTTAGAAATCCACCTTATAATTTTAATTGATTTTAATTTAGAATCTTGCCCTTACATTGACTAAATTTGGGCATTTGAATGGAAGAGAGATCCAAAAAAATTTATGTTCCAAAAGCTTGATCCTACTATCTGAATAATATTGAATGATTATAGTTACTTCTATAGATGCCATTGAGAAATACAAGGAAAATTAGCAGGACACACAACCTTTACATTTAGATTCCATATCCCACCACTTTCTGTGTGAGAATTTAAGTCATTATTAAGTCCAGACAGCCACGAAGGAATGGGTGTTCGAATGACAGTAACAGGTTTTGATAAACTTATTTCTCCAGAGCCAAAATTCAGCAGAGCTGACCAAGTTCCACATTTAGAAGATCTTTTCTAGTTTCCTACATTAAGCCAGCTGAGAAAAGGGAAAAGAATAATTGTGAATGGAAGAAAGCAGCCAAAGTCAAAGAAATCCTGAATATTGGGGAATGTGGGATTGAATATGAGTAGGTATTAAAATGAGGGGTTAGAGACAGCCCAGACCCCATGACTATGCAGGTAAATGTATGAATTCATCTGTTGTAAGCCAACAGAGAGTGTAGTGTCAGGGTTGGAGGGTGCCTACCCCAATCAACGTATGCAAGTTTAAAAAAAAATTAAGCCAAACAAAACACATCTGTGTCCAGGGCCAAGATTCTGTCTGTTTTATGAGCCTGTGGGTTGGTGGCCTCTGTCCTATGCTAAGAGGGGAGAAACTACACTATGCGACAGAACTGGTCATATCATTTATTAATAAATATGCAATTGGTTAGAATACCGAGGGGATAGAGTTTCCAGCTGTATGTCCTCGGGCAGTATAAGGGTAAAGTTTCATTGGTGAGATCTATATTAAATTAGGGGAATTGGTATTAGGACCTACATTCTCTAGTTTGGCCAGTTTGTTCTTAGGATCTCCTATGTTTTGCCTGTGAGTTGGGGTGAGCAAAAGAGTATAATGATCTTTCCTAATCTGACTTTCCAATGAATGGAACTTTTGTGAGAGAGTGAGACATTACATCCTCTAAGTAACTTAGCTTATTTTATTTTATTTTTTTGTACATCTTCTTTACTTTAAACTGGCAAATAGAAACTGTATTGCCAAAGTTCCAATGACACAGCCAAAGAATTAGGGAATGGCTCTTGTGAAAATCTCCTCCCTTCCAGGCCTAGAACTCAACTACTAGCATCATCCCAAAACCCTTTCAGCTTGGCTAGGGCTCCCAAAAACAGATCCCACATTCTATGGAGCTGAGTATCAGTCTACAAAGTGACAGTCACTAGATATGGATTTTAGTATGTGTGATGATAATAAGCTATGTATTAGTATTTTTTTTTAAGTTACCAATTTAACGATGTCTTGGAATCTATTTCTTTTTTTAAAGGAGAGGATTTAGTATCATTAAGGAGGAGAGAATAAATTCCTGGCAAATATGTAAATGAAAAAAAATTAAACAAGAGAGAGGGAGAGAGCTCATTGAAGAAAAAGTTCTTTCGAAGGGCAAAGAAGTAAAGGTATAAGGTTCTTTTTTTGGTGGTTGTTGCTTTGAAGAGACAAGATAATTTTAGCAGCAGGATGGAGTCAGCATGAAGCCCCAAGACTTCAGCAAGCTGGCCAAGAACAAGCCATTTTGGGTTGAAATGAGAAGTGAACTCTCTATTCCATGGGACAATCAGGATTAATGGAGCAAGGTAGGGGGTAAGTTTAAAGGACACTTAGCACTTTTCTTCCTACACACCAGCAGGGCTGATACAGGAAGTGATTGGTCAGGTTGGGTGAAGAAATTCTGGGACAGCTCTGTAAATGCACAAAATTCAATGAGTAATTAAGTAAATTAAAGAAATGATTGAGTTTACTTGTATGTATTCCATATTGTGGATTTTGCTTTGCTTTGTAAGTCATGTGGATTTAGAAAAAATTTTGGTAGACATTCGAGATTAATAAAAATATCTGCTACTTAGTATAAGTTTTTGTTTTAAAGAAAATAAATGCATTAATGAGATAACTACAGGTTGTATACCTAATTCTCATGTAGCTTAAATTTGAGGAAAGTCGCACATCTGTCTGTGACATAGACACCCACATCTGTTCTCTGGGAGCAGGTACCCAGAGGCTTAATGCCCTAGAGAAGTGAATTGAACCATAAAGAATTGTTTTTAGAATAACAAACATTTTACAGACTTAAAACATCACATGTGATTTCAAATAGATACCTAGGTGTTTCGAAGACATAGGGCAACAACTATCCAGAAGTAGAAGTAAAGGAATAATGGTAGGGGTAAAAATATTAAAATCATAAAATATTCATACATAAAATAGGAATATAGCCAAACACATAAAAAATAGCATATCATGTACAAAAATATATGGAAGAAAAGAACAACATACCATACACCAAAATAAATAGGGGAAAATAGCAACAAACTAAAAATTCAAGTGCAAAAATGACTTAAATTAAGTGTGAAAATGACTTAAGTTTAAGTCTTTCATAAAGGATGTGGACACAGGATAAAATATTGGAACTAAAAAGATTCACCCACTCTTTCTAGAATTGGTCAGGTCAGGTCAGCATGACATTTTCCAATGTGTGAATTTGTGGAATATTGGTTCTGTGAGATACTCCATTAAAAAATTCTTTATATTTGAGAAATACTGCAAAACATTTGTCTCTTAGCATTTTATTATGCACACAAGCAAATTAAAAGCCCTGAGAAGTCCTAAAGTAAAGAAATGTTTATTTTATACCCAGAGCTCATCATTATAAGGACAAATAAAAATTTTAAAAATGAGGCTTAATTCTTTCTGTTGAAAATTAGGGAAGAGACTCCTTCCTCCTCCTTTTTCTTAGAGCATTTACTTTAGAACATTTATAATTATAAATACTTTCTCTTCTCTTTAAAATGTGTATAAATTCTTTTGAAAACTAGATAGGTCTTTAATCAGCTTTCTGACTCAGGGAACAGGAAGCCATTTTTTTAAAGAGAAGTTCAAAGAAGACAGCACCCCTATCTCCCAGTTTTTGTGTGAGGGTGGAGCCTAACTTTCATGGATGCCTTGCTCTAATTTGCAGTTACTTCCTGTAAAGGTATGTTTTTCTTGGGCATAAAGATCGTCACCCCAATTACCAGGTATAGTTAGGATAAACTATGTGGGAAAATGGTGCCATCAATTCCTCTTACTGTAAGACTAATTATTGTTTACCTTGAAAACCTGTAATGGGTTGTATCTGCTTGACTATATAGGGGGATGTGATTTCTTTCTGTTTTCGCAGTCTCTTAGTGGATTACCTGTGATGCACATTACATTTTTGTTTAATGCTTACGCGATAAGAAAAAATGTTTTCTACTGCCCTTGTGAAGAGGATTTCTGGGTTAGTAGAATATATGCTTTTTTCTATAACATCATACATACCTGAGTTATCATCACCCCTCCCTTTTATAAACATCAGTTAGAATTGCACACATTTTGAGAAACACTCATTTATAGTATTTCATTTAAGGTTCTATAAAATGACTCCAAATATCTTAAGATCCTAATTACCTTAAGAATGAGAATTAAGAAAGTCTGCCTGAAAAAGAGACAGAACTCAAGTTTCTTTAGGCATCCAAGCAGCCTTTCTCATCTGGGCTTCCTCATCTGAACCAGGAAAACACGCACGCACACACACACACGCACACACACACACACACCCCCACTTCTCAACTTTTTCTAGGCTACTACATAACCAGTACCATTCTAGATATACAGGAGATCTTTAAGGCATGAAGGCTTCATTCTCTCATGAAACTCCAGCTGAGAAAAGCTGGCTGATCTTCACCTCCCTCTAAGAGCAGAGCAACCTCTATGCTGATGACTGTTCTTCCAAACTCCAGACTCATAAAGGCAATTGCTGACTTGACACTTTCACTTATATATCTAATAGATCTCTTAACTCAATGTGTCTGGTACTAAATTTGATCTTTTAGCACAACCCTGTTCCTTAAAATATCTCCTTTATGTCAGTTGATGGTAATGCCATTCTTCTAGTTGTGGTCAAAAACTCTTTGATCCTTCTCTTTCAACTATACTAAAGAAATCTTATGGCTCTCCCTTCTAAATGTGCCTACCAGTGGCACTCCTCACCACCTCTTTTGCCGGTCTCTCTGCTTAACTGCTGGTCTTTCCCCTGTCCAGTCATTCTCAGCATGGCAGCCTGACTGGTCCTTTCTAAGCTATCTCCCTGACCTCATCCAGGCACACTATCTTCCTTGGAGTCTGTAATGACTGTTCCTTCTGCCTGGAATGTTCTCCTGTAGGCCCACATTCCTCACTTTCTTCAAGTCTTTACCCAAATGTCACCCTCTCAGTGAGTCTTCCTTGACCACCCTACTTAAAACTGCAACCCATTTGCCAATACTTGGTGCTCCTGCTCCCCCTTATCTTGCTGTTCCTCTGTTCCATATTACTTATTTCCTTCTAATATACTATGTAATTTACTTATATGTTATGTTTATTGATATTTTCTGGTTCTTCTCTCCCATCTAAAATATACCATGAAGGTGGGGATCTTTGTATTCCAAGTGCCTAGAGAGTTCCTGGCATATAAGAGATAGTCAATACTTGAACAGATTAAACAAATGGAGTTTGAAATCAGCAGCAGGTGAGATTAAGATTTGATGCATGAAAAAAAAGTCCAAATAGGCCAACTGTCAGACTCATTTATAGGTTGATAAGCAAGGTCACAAGATCCTTTTCAAGGGTATTATAAACCTAGAGTACATTTCTAAACAATGCAACACGGTGAGAGAAAGCTGGCTTGGAGACAGGGTATTGAAGCTGACCTTGGTGGTTCAGACAGCTCCACAAGTTTTATAAATTATTTTAAGGAAGAGATGAAAAAACAAACAAACAAACAAACAAACAAACAAACAAACAAACAAGCAAGCAAACAAAACCCCCAAAATCTGAGGACTATGCTTTTCTTTCAAAGTCAATCTGAGAGTAATCTACTGACAAGGAGTTTGATTAACTCTTCCTAAACAAAAACTGGAATCATAAATTCCTACTGACAAAGTGGTGTTGAAAATAATTTACATTTTGACATTACCTTCTAGGCTCACAGGTGATAAGTTCAATTTCTTAACCAAAACCTGAAGCGTTGAGGTATGGTTTATTCTCTTGTTTTGTAATCAGAACTGATGGTTAGTTGGTTAATTGGAAAAGTTGGCTAAGGTGGGAATTTGACTACTGATGCACACTTTATACATTTCACTTTAACTTAAAACATAGGAATCATCTTTTGAAGGAAAATCAAGGTCTTTGAGCATGAGTCTTGTGACATAGGTGTTTCTTATTTTTTTCCTTGTTAATAAGTCATAATCCACATTTTACCAACTACAAATTCCAGTTTCATTTTTTTTAACATAAAATCTTAAAGACACTTGTAAAGAATATAAGTATATTCCAAAGTAATTTCTTAGGTAATTTTATATCCTAGGAATGGATACATTTTATTTTTAAATTCTTTAGTCTTTTAGAGTTGTTCATGCCCACTTCGATAAAATTATTTTACAACTTATCTTTATTCAGTCTTTCCAAAGAATTAAACTAAGTTTTATAGAAAATACTCTTGAATTTCACATTTATATTCCTAAATTACTAAATATTCAATTAAAATACATAACTTCACAAAATACTATTTCATAAACAATTTGGAAGCAGACACTACCAGTTCTTGATAAGTACACAACAACTGGTGAAAACAGAAGTGTAAAGTGATTTAGAAAGTACCAAATTGGTCATATATACTCCATACACCCTGTGATACATTTAGGGAATTTTGTATAGGGCTTAGTGGGCACCGGTGGTTGATTTTTGCCAACAATAACGAATTCTCCAATTCTCTGACACCAACTAGGTGGCTTAAAATTCAATTCAATTCAGTTTTGACACTAAGTATCCAGAGTTAACACAGATTTGACACGAACTACCCAGAGTTAGCACAGAACCCCCAAGTTAAGGGTTCAGTCCCATGAGATTGCCCTCACTTCAGATGCTAGTCTCAAGTCCTGGGTTGCCAGGCTACACACACTGTCTGACTTGGTTACAAACTCAAGGGGTCCAGGTTCAATATCTGCTTGAATGATTCACGGAACTCAGGAAAATATGGTACTTATGGTTACTGGTTTATTATAAAGGATATAACAGGAAGAACAAAATGAAAGAGATGAATAAGGCAAGGTATAAGGGGCGGGGGTGCAGAGCTTCCGACCCTCTCCAGTTGTGCCACCTTAGCCATCACTGTTCACCAATCCATTGTTAACCTCAATGTTTGGAGTTTTTAATAGAAGTTTCATACATAGGCATAATTGATTAAATCACTGGCCATGGGTGATTGAACTCAATCTCTAGCCCTCTCCCCTCTCTGGACATTGTGGTGGGGCTGAAAATTCTAACCCTCTAATCATATGATTGGTTTTTCTAGGTCCCCATTCTTCCATGAGTCATCTCATTAGCAGATAATGAGACACTCCTATTACTCATGAAATTTCAAGGTTTAAGAGCTTTGTGCCAGAATGAGGGAGAGGGGAGACCAAATATATTGTTATTTTATCACAAATGGTTATCGTATTATAGTGGGCATTATGTTTATCTGCTTCCCCTTCTGGACTGTGTACTTCTTGAGGGCAGTTTCTTATGTCCGTTTTTCTTTATTTCTCCTGGTGTACAAAACAGATACTCAAAAAATTTCAATAAAGGAGTAACTGTCTAAATGAAGCAAGCAAATTGTATTTTAGTAGTCTATAATATTACAAAATATGATAGGATCAGACATTTCAGCAGGAATGAAACTATCAGTCAACTGTAATAATTCATATGACAAAATTCTTATTAGCTAAATATTAAGATGTAGAAATCCTGATATCTAGCCCTAAATTGGTCACCTACTTACTATATATGATTGGGCAAGTCACATAAGATTATAGAATTTATTCTTTTATATAGTAGCCAGCCAAATAAATCACATTGTCACCCATTTTACGAGGTCTGAATGTTCTCAACTGTAACACACAGGAAAAATAATACCACCTTTTATCGCAAAGCAATATTGTGAGGGTTAAATAAAGTAATATACTAAGGTGTTTATAACTTTAAAACATTAGTCAAATAAGAGTAATTACAATGTTATTAAACATACACTGACTTCTGAATAGCAAAACAATATTAATGAAAATGCATAGAAAAAATTAGCTATAAAGTTTATTTAATCCTGAAAGAGGCTGTTAAGGTTGGAGCTGCATACGTAGATCAACCTGACCTTCCAATTCATAGTTTGAGAAGGCTGTGGCATAAAGCAGAAGGAATATTATGAAGTGCATTAAAAATTATCTTGTCTTCAGTCCACTTTGGGTTTGATGCTGTAATCAACAGGAAATTTTCCTGTATAAAGGCTGGAGGAT
This sequence comes from Pteropus medius, assembly GCF_902729225.1. Classification (NCBI taxonomy): domain Eukaryota; kingdom Metazoa; phylum Chordata; class Mammalia; order Chiroptera; family Pteropodidae; genus Pteropus; species Pteropus medius. The sequence continues at coordinate 31,136,994 of NW_024340696.1, forward strand.
ACAGTATATCACATTCAGTTCTTTCCAATAAGATTATTTATTGCTATTCAATTCACATTTCCCTCAGGTTTTGGCAAGATTATAGAATTTATTCTCTTATATAGTAGCCAGCCAAGTAAATCATATTGCCACCCATTTTTCTTACCCAGTATCAGTGGCTCTATTTCACAGAGTATACTCTGTTTCTCAGAGTATATTAAAATTTAGCTGTACAAGCTTTCCTTTTATAAATCTACAATTTAGTTTTATTGTTATCTTACTAATATTTTCTTAATGAAAATTGTTAAAAAAAAAAAAAAAGTAGACTGAGTCAGGTGGTTTTAAACAACCAATCCAGAGACAAGGTGATAAATATTATGGATGAAACATTTCTTCTTGTAGACAAAAGATACCAGTAGGTATTAAAACAAAAATAATTCTATCTCTGCTACAGAGTCTTAAAACATTTCATTAGAAATATACCAGCACAAAGAGCTGCATTACAGCAGCCTAGTGGGCCTCCCTAAGGGAGTAATAGCAAAGGCGACTCATTCCCCTTGCTTTACACCAAGCAGCATTCAGAGTAAGAAGACCGGACTCCTGAGATCTGCACAGGTTATGCTGCTGCACTATAACTCAGTGGCGTTCTCAGTCTGTCTCTCTCTCTCTTTTCCTCCCTCCCTCTCTCTTTCTCTCTCTCCCCACCTATTTTTTTTTTTTTTTTTTTTTTTACTGACTTTGGTAGGTAGCCCTTTTAGTAGGAAAAAAACCTCACCATTCATCTGTATCATCATCATTTCCGATGGGGGAAAATATTGGTGATAATAGTATTATATTATACCATATCATATAATATTATTACTATACTAATTGTACTATTCTATAGTATTAACTGTAGTATACTGTTAGTATGCTTTACCATATATTATACTACATATGTTATGCTATACTATATATGCTATGCTGCACTATGCTGTACTATACTATGTTATACTATGTAATATATGAAAGGGAGTTTGTGCATATATCTACTTTAGCAATAGTTTCATGAATAATTAATCTTTGAACCACAATATATATAGCATGTCTTAAAGTATAGTTAATGTGAAATACAGGACAAAACTACTGTTCATAAAAGTAAGGATCATTAAACACTTCAGGGTTAAATAAAAAGCTCATAATAAATGAAATAGATAATGACGGATTAAAACAAATAGTTATAACAAGGAATAGCAGCAACTGAAAACTCTGACCAACTCAAAACTTTACTGCTGAGGCACTGATAACTTGCTTTTTACAAAAATTAGGGAGACTCCAATGTTCTGCATGCATTTGCAGGAGGCTTTGGAGAGCTGTCCAATAATCAGGTTCTTGGTCAACTTCTTGATAAATTATGACAATCGCCAATTTTAGATTATGAATGCTAATTAAAAAAATTAATAACTCACTATTAGTAATTAACCCTAAAAGTGCTTTTCAACAGGGACACTACCCATATGAGATCTCTTCATTGTGAGCACTGGCCACTCTCCTAGATAATCACGGTCCCTTCTTCCTCAGCACTAAATGCTAATGGCATCATTTGGTCTTTGTCATCATCAAAAAGACCAAGGCCAAATGATTCTTAGTGGGGGAAGGATGGTGCTGAGAAACATAATGCTTTTAAGAACAGAAAAAGAATGAGTGCCGGGGCCAGTCTGCATCACCAGAGGAGCCCATCCTTTTATATTGCCATGGTGACTCTAAATCTGACCAGTCCAGGCTCTAAGACAAGATGCAGATATGTTTCTGATTATTGGACAGCTCTCCAAAGCTTTGTATTATAGGAACTAAACAGCCTGGCCTCCTTTACTTATACTGTGACCCCAGATAAGTTTTTTTAATTGACATATACTTGACATACAATATCCTATTAGTATCGAGTATACATCATAGTGATTCAGTATTTATATACATTATGAAATGATCTCAACAATAAGTCTAGTTACCATCTGTCACCATACAAAGTTATTACAGTATTATTGACTGTATTTCCTATGCTGTACGTTACATCCCCATGACTTATTTATTTTATAAGTGGAAGTTTGCACCTCTGAATCCCCTTCACCTATTTCACTTGTCCCACCCCTCAAAAAAATCCTTCTCCTCTTTGGTAACCATCAGTTTGTTTCTGTATCTATTAGTCTGTTTCTGTTTTGTTTTGTTTGTTTGTTTTGTTTTTTAGATTCCACATGTAAGTGGTATTTCTCTTCATCTGACTTATTTCACTTGGCATAATACCCTCTAGGTCCATCCATGTTGTTGCAAATGGTAAGATTTCATTCTTTTTTATGGTTGAGTAATATTCCATTGTGTGTGTACATATATCACATTTTCTTTATCCATTTGTCTACTGATAGCATTAGGTTGCTTTCATATCTTGGCTATTGTAAATAATGCTGCAATGAACATAGGAATGCATAAGTCTCTTTGAATTAGTGTATTTGTTTTCTTTGGATAAATACCCAGAAGTGGAATTGCTGGATCGTGTGGTAGTTCTATTTTTAATTTTTTGAGGAAACTTCGTACTATTTTTCATAGTGGCTGTACCATTTTACATTCCTACCAACAGCGTATGAGGGTTCCTTTTCCTCCACAACTCGTCAATACTTGTTACTTTTTGTCTATTTGATAATACCTATTTTGACAGATGTGATGTGTTATCTCATCGTGATTTTGGTTTGCATTTCCCTGATGACTATTGATGTCGAGCATTTTTTCATGTGCCTGTCAGCTACCAGATGAGTTTTTTTAAACTTCTCTGAACTTTAGTGTTTTCAATTCTGAGAAGAGGATAACAATGCCTGTTTTAACTCCTTTATGTGATTTTATACAAAGTGCTTTATAAATTGTAAATCATGATGTAAAAAGATACAGATTAGAGATTGCTTTGGATTATATGTTCAATTCTCAAATATGGTGGTTACAGAGCTACACTATAAGCTCAATAAATTTTCTAGCTAAAGGCAAACAGGTAAAATAGGGTTAAATCCACAAGAGACAACAATTATTGCGCTATAAATGGCAGACTTTAGCCCAGTTACAATAAGTTGGAACTGTGGGTGAGGGGGTCATGTAGGCTGTATAGATTTTCAGATTCATTTCATTATTGCCAAACTGAAATGTGTATAAGGTTCTTGCCTATATTCTGTATTTTCAGTGAGACTATAAATTCTCTGCAGTCAATTCAATTCAATTAAGCTAAGTTTTATAAACATATGCTCAATTTTGGCAATGTTTATGTTTTGAAAATTATTAATTATGTATTTTAAATCTTTTACAAATGGGTATTTCTAGTTCTTTTTTTATTACCAAAAAATGTCTATCTTCTCTTTTATAACCTTTTTAACACACTTTCCCTATGCATAATTATCAAGATATTTTTTCCTCTGACACAATTTTCTCTTTGTTAAAGCTTCCTCTTCCCACATTTTCCCTTCCTGTATTCTCTCAGCTTTTCTATTGAGTATTGTCTTTCTTTTTGTCAACTCACTAAGTTGTCCTAGAATAAATAATTTGGTATTTACATTCTGGAAACTCATTTTAATAAAAAGAAAGTTGTTAAGCGGAAGATGAAAATTACTTGTTTTGTTCCAATTTTTATTTTGAAATCTTTTATAGAAGGTATGGGCATGCAAATTTGAATTTAAGTTTGTTAGAAATATCAATTGAAGAATATAACTTCAAATAGTAATTGATTCGAAATAGGTAGGGAAAAAGGGAGAGAAAGCTAAGAAAGGAAGAAAGGAAAGGATGACAAGAAAACATGAATGACTGTGTGTGTTGGTGAGCAGTGGCAGAAAGTTCAAGTTTTCTCTCCTTTCAAGGTAATTCTCAAGTAATAACATAAAGGGAACTTTCAATGTGTCTTTAAAATCCATGAATCTTATCATTCTAATAGAATTTTGACATCATGCACAGGTTGTTTACGATTCCTAATTTTTCTGTCAAAGACCAAGGTGGAAAAATTGATATATCATCCATTGCAAAATGTAAATACTGTGTTGTGAATGGAGCAGATGGAATAAATGGAAAGATTGCTAAAACTCTTAGATAAAATATTCATTACTCGTAGTAATTACAAACCAAAATTAGGAAATAAAAGTTTCATACGAGCAGGAGTGATTTTGTAGCTCCATTCATCTGTGTGCCCCTCTAGGTATATTCCACATTTTCATTGCATGATTTGAAAGCAAAAGCCTGTTGTAGTCTTGGACTTCAATTAAATGAACAACCAAAAACATGCATTAAAAAAATCTGTGATCACAATTCATGTTTTAAGGGATTTTAGCTTATTTTAGCCATTGCAGCAGCTGCTCTGGTTTCTGAGTTAATGATGGACAAGAAAACTATTAGCACTTCTCTAGTTTAAGCAGTGGCAAACCAAATACTAAATATGACAAGAACTAGATGATTAGGGGTGCATTCAATGCTTATTGTAAAAATTAAACTGATGTTTCGTTACTTTTCCAGAAAGTGAAGGGACCCTCTGATGTATTCCTAAGAACATGTGCTATACTCCTTTAAGGTCTGAGTAACCTCTATGGAATACAGATCTAGGTTTAGGAGGTACCAAGAATTGTGGCCCTTCAGAGAGACCAGGTATCACAATCATCCAGAACAACTACATTCAGGTAGACACCCTCAGCACTCACCGTGAGCCATGATAGCCTTTGCCAATGCAGGGACAACCTGGTACCTGCTGGGCATCTCGGCTATAGTTATTATAAAACTTCTACTTAAATTGAGACTAGATGTACATACCTGTGTCTTCCACCCTTTTCTCCTTGTCCTGCCCTCTGCCTATACTCCATATTCCCATGGCAGCCTTCAAATATTGAACAGTTTTTAGTCCTCCAGTATATTTTATCTTCTTCTAGCTAAACAGTCTCATCTTCTTCAGGGTGCTCCTTCACCCTTTTAGAGTCTAGGTGCTCTACTCTGAACACACATTGTCTATGTTTTAGTTAGAATGTGGCCCTCAAAACATAATGTGGTATTTCAGGCCTGGTTGTGGGTGTGCTCCACCTAGTGTAAGAGAGGCCATCATCCTCTTTGCTCTGGACATGTTCTAATTACAAATTGAGTTTAAGGTCTTATCAGCTTCTTTTGGGCAATTACACGACATCTCTAACTCACACTGAGTTAATAATTAAATGAATGCCTAGAACTTTTCATGTGTGTTTCTTTCAAATTCCTCCTAAAACACTTATTTTATTTATTTATTTTTTTGGACTGGAGGATAAAACTTTACATCTATCCCCTCTGTATTTTATTTCCCCAGATTTGGTCCAGAATTGTAGCTAGTGTAGATTTTTCTGGATCTTGATTCTGACTCCATTGTATGAGTTATTCCCCAGTTTCATGGCATCTGCAAATTTAATTTTCAGGATGCCATTAGTTCTTAAGACTCATTGTAGAAGCCCTTTCACAATAATAAAATTAAAGATAAAATTATACAAATTGTGGGTCCAAGGTCTAGCTGGTCCCAGGTCTGGCTGTGATGCAGGCTCACGGCTAGGAATGGGACCCTGGATTTAGAATGTTACATTAGTGTAGTAGGGCGCCTGTGCCTAAAATATGTAAACATACTTCAGCTTATTGTATCACACATATGTGGCTGAATGCCAGTATTGTACTCTGCTATGTGTGGAGCCATGTAGTCCCCCGGAGAGCAGAAAAAGAGCAGCGGAAGAGCGTTCCCCGCAGTAAAGTTGGTGCATGCTGTTTCATTCTCATGTCAGCCCCTTGTGCATTCTTTCAACTGGGTGTCTCACCACCTAAACTTTCTCTTCTCGATCAGCTCAGTGCTGACACAAACATTTTATATGATGCCTATACAGATATTCTTTTCTATTAACTTTTGGGATTTTTTGAGTCTCATAAATATATTTCCTAATATTATGTCATATTCCATTAAAATAAAGACTTCTTTTACTAACACAAGTATTTTACTTTATATATTAGGAGAAAACGTGTTAAAAATCAGCTTTCATTCCTGGATTACACAAAAGGACCTAAAATTGTTTCCTTTTATGACACTATAGTGGTACAGAAAACACGTGGCATAACAGACAAAGCAGTTAAAACCAAAGAGAATTCAAAATAGACTGAATGCTCAGCGGCTTTGGAATTGTTGAAAGATTATGTAAGATGACTGCTAATGGCTAAAACATAATGGCTGAAAAAAAATACCCCTGAGTGACTTGTACACATGTTATATGTCTCACATTGTTTTGCAGCCTTAAAGGAAATATGATAGAAAGACATATTGTCACACTTTGGAGTGATTTTATGAGAACTGGCAACCAGAATGTGATATTTCAGGCATGGCCGTGGATGTGGTATTAACTGTACTCACTGATCTCAGATCAAAGGGGTTGTGTTAATGGAGTTGCTGCCTGCCAACAGGTAAGCTGTTCACTTTTAACCAGGCTCCTTGGTAGGTATCAACTGGCAGTTAGTAGGGGTTAGTAAGAGTTAGATTTGGAGTTATTAGGAGTCTCCCCTCCAGGATACACAGAGTTTCTTCTGCTGCTGAGAGAAGGCCTGGCCTGCAAAGTTGTAGTCAGGGTCATGTGGGTTTTCCAAACTCCTGATATCTTTTTCCCTATAGGGAGCTCCCGTCATGGGTTAGGATACACAGGGATACATAGTGATGTTGATGTTTTATTGTTCTTTTCTCACTTGCTTGTTCTAGAGTAATGAGCACTTCTCTAATTTATCACTCTTTCTCTTAGACCCTAAAATCATGACATTCATATTATAAAAGTCCTGGTGGGAAAAACAAGATGGCAGTGGCAGTTTATTATTTCCTATTAACGAGTACATTAATTGGATCATAAATGCTTTTACACATAATTTCCAATATTATTTATCATTTTAATAGTCTTCTAATTAACTTAAACATGTTAACTTTGCAATTCCATCAAGACACCTCTCTTGATTTTATCTCTACACAAATATTTAAACAATAGCAGCTAACTCTTAAAATATTGCCTTGTGTATTTAACACACTTGTCCACTGCAGTAGGTCAGTATAGACTTCATGCTAGTTAATATATCCCTTTAGCTTTTTTCAGAGGTATTTGTTCTTTAGCCTGCAGATTCAAGCTTTTCTGCAGCTTCCTTCGTTTTCTTCTTAACATTCCAATTTGAGATATTTCTTCTGTACACCTGTCCCCTGGTATCTCAATGTAAGATACAATTCCAGTTTTAAAGTACTTATAGTCTCCTAGGGAACAAGATGAAACACATCCAGGGCTATCTCGCTGCACAGGAGAGGCAGGTCAAACTCCTTGCCTGGCATTCAAAGTCTTTCACAATTTTATCTCTGTGACCTCCCAATCCATCTTTGTGCCCCATTTACAGTTCACATATGGTGAACTAGAGCAAATCAAATTGTTTGCTAATCTTCTTCCATATTCCATACATCTTCCTGCCTCTCTCTTTGCCTGTAAACAGAATCCCAAGTTCTCCCTCATAGGCTATAATGCTCTTCATTTTACTTATACTGTTTTATTCTCAGAACTGTCCTCCCTCTTCCCATTTTCATGCCTTTACTCACCATGTTTTTTTTTTTTTCTCCCTGGAAATGTCCCTTATTTTATCCTCAGATGTCCAGCTGCCCCTTTATGAAGCTTTACCTTATCTCATCAACTAGAAGCATTTTTTTTTCCCTTTCAGTACATGTAAATGTATTTATCTGTGCCTTCCCTATAGGATTTATCACTTTTAAAACTTTTAATTTAAAATGAATTTAAGCTTATAGGAAAGTTGCAGAGAGTTCCATTTATACTCTTAATTGGATTCTCCTAATGTTAGTATCTCACATAAATATAGTATAATCATCAAAGTGAAAGAATTAATATTGGTGCAATATGTATAACAAGACTCTGAGTTTATTTGGATGTCACCAGTTTCTCCAGTAATGTACTTTTTTCTGGTGTAAGATTGAGTTTAGAATCCTACATTACACTGAGTTGTCATGCCTCCTTAGTCTCCTCCAAACTGTGACAGTACCTCAGCTTTTCCTTATCTTTCATGCCCTTGACAACTTTTTGCCTTATAATATCATTACATTGTTACATGTATATTTCCACACTCTGCTATAAATTTCCAAAAGATTTGTTACCAAGACGTTTTTATTCCCAATTGTGTCTAGAACATGATGGGAACTCAATAATTACTACTTAACTACATGTCAGAAACAATTAGAAAGGATAGTAATAAAATATGCACTATTAAATACCAAGCTGGGTGCTGTAGTGACTTTAAGTTGTCATAAAAATTAGAGAGCAAATTTGTGAAACTGTAAGACAGAAAACTCTCTTTGCAGATACTATATCTGAGCCCATGTCCTTTAGGCCCCCTGAGCAGGAATATCTGAAGCTCTCAACCCATGAGCTAATCATGGCACACGAATACCTGGTAGCCAGCAGGAAAGGCAGACGCGGCCTCAGTCTCAGCATCTAGCATGACAAGTTGGATCTCCCTGCCGAAGACCTCATCAGTCCCGTGGCAAGGATGGGTCCTGGATACTTGCCTAGTCCATTGTGCTAAAATAATAACTCCCTTCCTCTCTTACACCTTAGTTTGTATCCTATAGCTTTCTGTTAATAAACTTAGGACAGAGAGTTTCAGAGTTCTTGCCTGGGCCCCTGAAGCCCAGATGGTTCCTTTTCTGGTTCTCCCTATAAGTGACTGATGAGTGTGTCTGATGCCTCAAACCATGATGCTAGTACTCACCTACCTTGATATCCTCCAGTCACCTGCTTTTACCCATTACCATGACTCATATGTTCCTACTGAGTCCCACCACTTCACCATGAAGCCAAGAGAATGCTCAGCTGACAGCTCCATGCCTTTTGTATGCTGTCATTCCCACTGGTTATCTTCTTTAGTCATAGAAGCTTCTTTCTCTTTCCTACAAACCCTTACTGCTAACTCCTAGCATAGTTCAGAATTATGCCCATTCTCCCTGGGATTCAGATGTCCTGTTATTTCACTTTGTTACTAATCTTAAATTACTATGATATCTGCATAAGTCTATAATTTCTCACTACTGTTGTAGAGACTGAATTTGTGCTTTTACCCTCCTGCTGAACATGTTAGCTTGGCCCGCTGAAGAGCTGCTTTGTTTTAAAGGGACTCTAATTATTGACATCTGAAAGAGGGTATTCTTTAATTTCAGTTTCACATTGCATCAGAATCAGATTTTTCAGAGACTCAGAAACACTACCTGACAGGTTCAAGAGAAATTGAACTGATGTCTGTTCGGTATTAACTGGAGCACTGCTGAATAATTTTTTATTTTCTTTGAGAGGCCTTACCACAAAGAGAAAACATGCCTAGTAGGGTCCCACAGAGGTGTTTTGACATTAGGCTTAATAAAGCATGAAGAACTCATTAATAAATAATGTTCCGTGAGGATAACAAATAAAGCTGAATGCAGTTGCTAGACCCTGGAGTAAATCAAATCATGCATGCAGTTATATGATTTAACTTGCAGCAGCCTCTTCATGTCTGGCAAAGCCCAATGCAACAATGCATAAATAAAACCAGCATATTATAAATGCATGCACCTTCAGTTACTATACAGAATGTCAATTTTTTTTCATACTCTGTGGGACCACAATAGTAAACAAACCTTCACTGATACTGATCAGAAGGCATTTTAGTGATACACTTAATCGTTGCTAGAGGGAAGATTCCACTCATCAACATATCTACACAACAGTAGACACAGTTATATCAGTTATATCTTCTCATCTCATATCCTTTGTCTCATTATCTACAGGTAGTTGACAAAATGGAACAAGAGGATGAGCTAAAGTGTTCAGGCAAGCTAGTCTATTCAGCCAAATGGTTATTGATAAACTTTTAAGCCTGACCCAGAAAATCTTCAGAAGTGTGCAGAAACAGAGAAAAAAAAAATCATTCTCCCTTTTTAAACAAACAAAAAGAAAATGAAAGTGCAATGTTCCTAAATAATCCTTTCCTGGGTTTAGAAGGTTGAGTGGTTTTAGCTGGAGCGAGATTTCATGGCTGCCTAGTGTAGGCGAAAGCTCTCAGAGCAGTGTAGAGCAGGAGGAGGCTTGGGTACTCAGGCAGTATTTCTCTTTTGGTTTTGTGATGCTGAAAGCAGCTGCTGCTTCAAGGAAGCTCTTTTTACAAGGAAGAGCTGATAGACAGCTGTCAAGTGTCAGTTAAGCATGACTCATTCCCCCTGCTCAGCAACCTGTAGGGACAAAGTCTTCTGCCCTACACTCTTCTGACAGCTCACATTCTCCACTCACAAACGGGTTTAGCTGGAAAGCCAAGCATGATGCAATAAAATGCAAACATTTCCAGGCACTGTTTTGATGCAACAACTTGTTGGGTGGATTAAATTTCAACTCAAAGGCCTTGCCAACTATGCTCATATGCCCAAATTTACACATCTTGCCAGACCTTTTATATGGTTATAACGACAAAGCCATTAGGTTGCCATTTAAGTCCTGCTCCAAAGCTGCACAGTTAAGGCAACCATTATCTCGAGTATGAAAGTATTCTATTATGCAATCTTACTTGAATGTTTTCACTATTATTATATCTGCTTACATATATATTATATATAGTTGTTAATGATATAAAGTTATTTATTATAGCTTCTTCATTTTCAAGTTAATGGAGACAATGAAAATGAAGGAACAGGAAATCAGGGTTCAAGGTGATGTATGAAAAGCTTTCATTTTTGAGAAAACAAGAGGCCATGTGAAAAGTAGAAACCTGAGTATTCTATGTCTATTTAGTCTTACCAAGTACTTTACATGAATCATCTCCAATTCCAATAGCCCTATGATGTTGGCAATATTATCATCTACATTTTGTACATGAGGAAATTAACACAGTGAGTTCAAGTTGCCCAAGGTCGCACAGGTAAAAAGTAGCAGAAATGGAGATTTGAATTTAAGCAATCTGATTCAAGTTCACATTCTCAGTTGCTATTCTGTACCACCTTGTATGTGATCAGGAAATCCAGTCCTGATTTGCTCTACCACAAATATGAGAAAAAAAAAATAGGACTTCCCTTTCACCCACATTAAAATGTTTAGGATTAGCCTGAATATCCAAGTTACCAAACTGTATGTTAAACTACATACAGTTTTCAAATATTTTGCTTCCCATAGTGATGAGTCTCAATGCCAAGATGCAAAGCAAAATAAAAAAAGAATATTTTCATTTTGTTACCTTAATAACTAAGCAATTTTAGTTTCAGTGACAAATGTCGTTAACATGTACCCAAGTATATATTGGTATGTATAATTTTCTTCAGAAACTAAAGAATACTCGAAACCTCAGTGTTGAAAATTTTGTTTTCTTTTGGAGAGGGGAACTTGATTGAAAGGCTAGCAAGCGTTTCAGTAGGTATAAAGTTTTGAAGGAAAGATAGCATGTCCTGATGAGCTAGGCATAAACTGGGATTTAGATAGCCTACCATGAAGAATGCCTTGATTAGACCTAGCATTAGAGTATATTATTTGATCCTTGATAAGATTTAAACACCTAAGTTTTCTATGTTGAAATCATTAGGAAATAGATTCTGCTGTCAAAACATAATTCTTTTTTTTTTTGTACTGTTTTTGCTTAAGCTTCTGAACTTAATAAGCAGGCACTGAACTTATTTACATATGTAATACAGAAAGAGAATTTATAATGGCCATGCTCATCCACATAGAAATTTCTGTTCGTTAACTGTTCTGTTACCTGACTTGTTATGCTCAATGCATTACTTCTCCAAACAGATTGAAAGCTCTTTGCGGAGAAAACTACATTTGATATTTCTTTGTTATCCTTAGAGTGGTTGGGAGAATGTTTCAAAAATAATTCTACTTTCCACAGTGAATGATTTATTCTGTAATTTTAAACTCTAGACAAAAATGTATAAATGCAAATACCCAATCACAATAAATGCGGTTCCCCAAGGCACTATTTCTAGCTTATAAGTATTTAGGTATTATATTACATGATACTGTCTGTCAAATCATACTTCTCATCACATTACTTTTATTCTTACCAATTTACATAATGTATGAAATCACAATGAAAGGTAAAAGTCAGTTCAATTTCACTCAGCCCAAGAGACAAACGAAGACACTCTTGTGCCACATAGCTTTACATAGAAGGGGAGTTTGGCTCATTAATTCCCTTGGTTATTAGAGAACAATACATCTATGAAATGATTAAAAATGGGGAAAAAATGTTCCTTTGGGAAAAGAATATGCAAAAAAAAAAATGTTGCTGCCTTATAAATCACAAAAATATTCACGGGAGGTGGGAGAAGGAAAGGGAGGTGATAGAGATTTCCAAAGACATTGCCAAGGGCTTCCGATAAAATGAATTTGATCGATCAAAAATAGCATAAATCAATTATTTTCACAGTTTCTCCCTGTTAGCAATCTGGAAATATTAGTTTTGTATTTTCTTAAGTACATTACATTTAGTTATTGTTAAAAATAATAAACTATTAATCTAAAGTGCTTAACTCTAGAATGCTAATAAGTCATCACATTAATAAGAACCAGATGTAGTTTTAAAATATAATTTTCGATTAATTCTACTGATTATAGAAGACTTGAATTGTGTTATGGATATTGGAACTGATAGAAGATTCAGATTTCAGCTTCATAGTCTTATAGGATTTACAAGTGTACACTAACAAGTAAAAACTGGGTGAATTATTCATTTTCTTACTTGGTTCACTATCAAACAAAATTATCAAAACCTTGATAAGTTCACAAAGTACTCATTAAGTCTTCTGGACCCTAGGTATTTACAGCTGTTTTCCATAAGCATCCTCATCAATCATTTAGAGCCATGTACCTAATGTTATACATATTTTTTAATTTACTTAAAATTTAAATTACGTTGGTTTAATAAATGATATATTTGGAAGTACATATGAAAATATGCAATGAGAAACCCCAATTTTATCATTATATAAAACTATGGCTATATCCTTCATTTCTAGCAAATTTAGAATTCATTTATAGGAACTAAATATATAACATTTTAAGATGTGTTATAATGCTTAAACTAAAACCTATCTTAGGAAATTAATTGATATTGCTTTAATTGTTTAATTTTTGCATATCAAACTCCCTAGGCTTAGCAGTCTTTTATACTTTTCTTTGTTTTGAACATATTGCCTCTCTGCCCTATTAAATCTACTGAAATTATTTTCCAGTGAGTTGCATAATTTTGCCTTATGAGGGTTCAAAGAGTTCTCACATGACTCTGTTTCATTTCCTAAGGATGCTGAGGAACCCAGGGCACAGATGTTACTTAAGTTGTTTTCTAAACTCAGCACTTTATTATTTATAATTTTTTCTTTCTACAATTCATTGAAAAATAATACAGTCGTATTTCATTTGTGTTATATATATTGACTAATAGGTAAGAAATTTCATGGCTTCATAAATAATTTACTTTTCAAAGAAAAAAGTCTGTAAAGAGCATTCAAAAAAAATTTTTTTTTTTAAGGCATTTCTGGCAGTGGCGAAGAGGTTATCAAAAAAGTGAGGCTATTTTGGGAGCTAATCAGATTGCTTTGTGGAATTCAAAGGTATCTCCTTAACTAAAAAAGAAACAAAACAATATTTTAATAGTAAGCAATGAAAAATCTCAGGTAGCATGATATACTGGAAATACGGAGAATTGGGATTTTAAAGAATGGGTTCTTGTCCTAGTTTTGCTAACTGGCTTTCTGGACCTGTACATATGATCTAATTTGCACGAATTACCCTCTTTGGACTCAGTTTTCAAACCTGTAAAATAAAGGCAGTTGGACTAGAATTTCTTGGATCACTTACAGCTCAAATGGGCTATGGTTGGTAGTTAGATATATATATGGTTATCAACATGAAAATAATTCTCAAAGTGGCTTCACAAATGAACAAAATTAGACATGACTGTAGATTATTTTTTAGGAATATGTACTCAACTTCAGAGTTCAGTCCTCGTTTTTCTGAGAATCAAGTTAAGAATATTACCTAAAAAGTCATAAATAGATGGACGCTTTCAAAATATAGGTTAATTCTAAAAGTTAATGTTTGGGTTTTTTTTTAACTAATTTGGCATTGCTTAACATCACTGTCAAGGGTATGGTTATTGTGATACTATAATAACTTAAAATTACTCCATGGATTGTAAACTATCAGGAAAAATATAAAGAAATTTAAATTTAATATAATTTTTTTATTCTTCATTGTTTAACCTTAAAAATTCCACAGCATTATTGGAGAGCTCTTGTTAACCAAACCATATGTAAGAAAACCAAGCAAAGAACTCTAAAGCTAAAAAATTAGTAAAAACATGTGGTAGATTAATTTGGGGACACTCTAAGGTCAGTATCTCAATTATGAATGTCAATGTATAGAAGCTTATCAGTAAAAACAGAAAATTTGGCAACAGCCACTTATAATGATTCCATTCTCCAAGTCTCATCCACATATTATGATTTTAAGACAACCAGGCTGAACATCAAACAAACAAAGAAAAAAGAATGAAAAAAACATCTGCTAGAAGAGCTGGTACAACCAGTAACAGATCTGATCCCACCTCCCTGCATCTTGTCATATCATGCCCTTCCTGTCTTACCTTTAATCTATGTTTCCTTTCTTTCATACCTTATTGTAGTCTATGATACTACATAATTCACTTGTTATGATTATTTTTCCTTGTCTGCATGTTCCAAGAGAATGTCATGTTTTGTATACTGATTCATCTCAGATCCTAGAACAGCTTGGTACTTAGTAGTTATTAATCAAATACTTGTTGAATGAGTGAAAAAATAAAGTTTGCATTGGATTTATAATGCATCCAGGTGTAAGTGTTGATTTTTAGCTGGAATTATGATTCTATGCATTGAAAACAAAATCACATCAAGCCAGTACAGTTTATAAAGTTCATATTGGTCTTGGCTGGACATTTACGTTCTCTGTCATAAAAATCAATTATTAAATTTGGCATAGTTGTCATGGCATGGTGGATTTGTGCCTTACTCATGAAAAATAGCAGCTAATGGAAGAGCAAAGTAAATTACCTGAGCATGAGCATAAAGACAGAACAGTTTGTGATTGTAAAATATTGGCTCTGACACTTATCTATTTGATTTTAGCCAACTTAATGAAACTACCCTTTAGAATTTTCTTACTCAAAGGTTAAGACCAATATCTTCCTGACCTACATTATAATAATGAGTGGTTGACATTATTTAACTTCCATTTATACAGATATAATTATTCCAATATCAGCAGACAAAAAAATTATATTTGAGCAATCTTTGCTTTGGAGAAGTAAAGAAATTTTGGCCCACATGGTTGAGGCCTAGCAGAGAGAAAGAAACTGGAGAAAATTTATGTGAATTAGAAAAACTGTGCTTTCTAGGAAAAAATGGTACTATAATACATAATAGTTTCATTTAAATGTTTTTGCCGAAATAATATATCATAAAGGCCAATGTATTAAATTTTCATTTTTGAATATTTTTCTCCCTTTATTTTAGTAGGAATGTCATGTATGAGCATACGTGACATTTCTTTACAATTTTAGGTCAGAAAAAATAAGCCTTTTTCCCCTCATAATTTTTCATGCTCTACAAAGTTTGCCATCATAAACCACTTTGCATTTATTATAAATAGGTATTACATTAGAAAAGCAATTCAACTGTATTCCATTTCACTTTTGAGCTAAGCAGCTTTGCATGATAACTTAGTTGAGTTAAGGGGACTATGCTTGAAGGACGTGTTAACCTGGAATTGAAGTTACCTAGTTGTTTCTTACTGAACTAAAGACTCCACAAAATGAAGGTAGGAAACCTGCTGTGAAGAAGGTAGAAAAATTGTTATAATCTGCATTTCTAAATTGAACAAGAATTTTTGCTCAGCAGAAACCTCTTGACTGCAAAATCTCTGAAATTAAGAATCTCTGCTGTTAAGAATACCTGTTGGGATGGGGGGAATCCAAACATTCCACTTTGCTTCAAATTGAATAAGTTTAATGCATATATTTACAGTCCTAGTAGAAGATGCTTTCTTTTCAAAAAGTGAAAGAACTTATAACCCTTTCTTTGCTAATAATGATAAAAAATTGCCATTAGTTAAGTACTTAATATTTGGTTAATAGGTAGCTTTAATTATCTTCAAAATAGATACTTTTTTTAGATACAAAATATTTTCTCTTGAAAATAAATTTCAGCATAAGTGTTTTGCTGTATAATACCTAAATGACTTTTTAGACTTAGTCCAACACCTCAAATATAGACTATTGGTATTTCTTGGGATGTTTTTAGAAGTTTATTTGCTTAATGAACACCTATGGTAGTCTTTAAAGCTATTATTTATTCATGATCGTATACCTTCATTATGTGTTATGCCCTCGACATTTACTACCGTTTCTTTTCTTAGTTAATTTTAGTAAATTTCAGCTTTTCTGGTGTTAAGATTCTACAGTAATCCCACACTCTTATATGGGGTTTCACCTTCTTTGCTTACAGTTACCCACAGTCAACTTTGGTCTGAAAATATTAAAGAAAAAATTCCAGAAATGATTCATAAGTTTTAAATCGTGATCCAGGCTGAGTAGCAGTGATGAAATCTCGAACAGTCCTGCTCCGTCCCTGCTCCATCCCTCCCAGGATGTGAACCATCCTTTTGTCCAGCTGCTACCTGCCCATTATCGCTTAGCAGCCATTTCAATTATCAGAGAGAGAGAAAGAGACCACACGCACATGACTTTTACTACAGTATATATCACTGTTCTATTTTATTATTTGTTATTGTTGTTAATCTCTTATCATGTCTCATTTATAAATCAAAGTTTATCATAGGTGTGTATATATAGGAAAAATATATATAGGTTTCAATACTATCCATGCTTTCGGGCATGCACTGGGTGTCTGGAACGTATCCCCCGTGAATAAGGGGGACTACTGTATCTCTTAATTTCTTTAGATTGCATTTTCCTAGTACACCTTTGTCTATCCTTTTATTTTCAAGTTTTTGAATAACTTTGTTTTAGTTACATCCTTGGATACAGCTTAGAATTTGGTTCTGCACTGTGGTCCAACCTGAAAATATTTTCTTTTCAAGAAATAAGTGTATTTCTTCAGTTTACTGATATCAAAGATATGACAGAGATATTTTGTCATAATATTTTAAGTTTTCTGTCTAAGGTTTTGACAAGTCTTTATATAGCTATTTGCCTTGCTTAATTTTTGCATGTAGCTTTTTAAGCATATTTAATAGGGTATTTAATAGGGTAATTTATAACATATTTAATAGGGTAATTTATAACTTCATATATTCATATAATAACCTATATATGAAGTTTATGACTTCATATAATAATCTTTATATTCTATATTTTTAGAATATTTACTATTTCTCTATTATGAGTTATAGAAATACAAGCATTTTAATTCTTTCCCCATTCTTTGCCACCTAACGTTAGGCAATAACATAACCTTTCTTAGTATCTTTTTTTTCTATTCTTAAATATGCTTATACTTCTATAATTTGAAATCCACTGATTTCTAGATATTGAAAATAAGTCAACCAGCTGATTTAGCATATGCACCAACTTCTTTCTGTTGTGTCCTCCTAGTTTTGGTTAGTTGCTTTAGTTCTACAGATTATACTTTTTCACTCTATTATATCATCCTAATCTACACATGCATTTTAGATTTAGTTTTAGAGTTAAATACATTCAATGTTCACAATGAGTTCTTTCTCAGTAATTTCTATATCACCTCTTGGTTTGATGGAGTTTGTCCTCTACCAGTTGCCTCAAGAAGGGCTCGTGATAATGTTTCTGCATTTCTCTATGTTCAGAATATTTTCTTCAACATTTTACAGCCTGAAAGGCAGTTTGGCTGGTCATAAAACCCACTTTCTTTTTTATAATGATGGTGAATTCATGATCTCTCAAGGCATCCTAATTCTTCGTTGGATAACTCAACTTTTTTTTAAGTTTTGCCAAAATTAGTCTCCTTGAAAACTAATAAAGCAGCTTATAATCTCTTCTACATAAAAAATATTTCCCTTCTCCAGGATAAAAGAAACAAGTCATTGAAAACAGTTCTTAAGGCCAAAATATCTCCAAAATACCATTTAAGAGACTTAATGATTTGTTTATTCAGTTAGCTCAAGTCACAGAATCTTCTTTGCCTTCCTCATAATGCTCTTTCAAAGCAAGTTAGAGTTTTCAGGTCAGAGTTGAAAGGGATTACTGGGATCATCTGATGCAAAGGCCTCATTTTAGAATGAAGAAACTGAGGCCCAGGGAGATGTAAAAAGAATCTCCCCAAGATCACGCCACTACCAGGAAACTGAGTCTGACTTTGAGCCCCAGTGATCCCCAGGCAAGGATTCTTTCCACTTCACTGAGTCCTTCAAAAATATAATGATCACTGTGTGTGGTGTGTGATTCTTTCCACTTCACTGAGTCCTTCAAAAATATAATGATCACTGTGTGTGGTGTATGTGTGTGTGTGTATGATGAGAACATAAAAGATCTACTCTCTTAATTACTTGAGGTGATGAATGTGTTGACTAACCTTATCGTGATATTAATTTTGTAATATATACATGTATCGAATTATCACATCATGTACCTTAAACATACACAAAGTTATATGTCCATTATATCTCACTAAAGTTGCAAAAAATGCAATGATCACAAATGTTTCATTGCACTGAAAGGACTCAATATATGTCCGTCACATAAGGGAATTTATCTAATGCCTGCTTGATAATTATCAATTCATTTCTTATTCCAATTACACACGAAACGAGACATGTATGATAGCTATATCAGAGAAATTTCAGTGGATTTGTTGTTCATTTACATAAATTGTCACTTCCATTTTCTGTTTCTTAAAACTGTGGAACTTCAGATAAATGCAGATTTAGTTTTCCTACCCCAAACTTCCCAAACCATCATTTTGAAATCAAATTACACAGCTTATGCTTAAAACATAAGGGCCAGATTTTATCTTCAAATACACCACCCACACTCTAACAGCAGAATTTGGCCCTAAAAACCCATTAACAAATATTGTCATTAAACTAAAGAGCTAATTACTTTGGATTCAGACAGAATGAATAAAATCATAGGCCAATCGCAGCTGGCAGTAATAATGGGGAGACTAACCGTATGTTGCACTGGAGATTTAAATAACAAAGACATATTAACACTAATGTAACCAAACATACAAAATTATTCTCCAAATAGAGCAAACTATTATAGTTAGAAAAGTCTTGAAAGCACATTAGAATTATCTGATATGAGAAATAAAGAATATTTCTAAGAAATTAATCATCATAATTTAAAATCATCAGTGTTTAATGAAAAGGAAAACGAGAAATTTATTCTACTGCAATCTTCCGCAAATGAAGAATTAGATATAAAAATTATTTTGATCTATTAGGAAGTACCACTCTCATGTTCAAACCTGTTTAATACTATAAAATGGAAGAGACTTGCTTTAAGGCTATTTTAAATAACCATTAGCAGAACTACTGCATAGTTCTATAAAAGTGAATTGACCATATAACTGAATATTTTCCAAGCCCTTAAAACATGTTAAAATTATATAATAATACATATTTTAGAAGAAGTTTTATAAATCCTGAGAAGTAATAAAAATCAACCATAATTTTATCAATTGAGCATAATCATTAATAATATCTTGGTGCATATTATTTTAATTTTTCTTCATATGCAGATTTTTTAATAAAATGAGACTATATCATAATAGATTTTATAACTTGTTTTCAGTATATCACAGTATAATTTACAGTATATTATGATTACAGTATATTATATATTACAGTATATTACAGTATAAATCACTGTATACTATCAATAATTATACTTTTCCTACATAAATCTTAATGACACCCCAATTTCTTAAATTGAGAATACATTTTAATCTTTTAAAATATCTCACAAATACAATTATTATACTGTTTCATAATATTCCCCAGAGATTCTTACATATTTAAATCTCTTTTCTCCTATACTGAATGGTCTTAGACAGCTCTACTGTTCGAAAACTGTATTCAGATAAAGCTGACCTAGTCTGAAATACACCTAAATTTCCTGTTTTCATTTCTTGACTAATGATGTGGAAGATGATCTACTGATGACTAAAATAACCAATTATTTTAAGTTCAATTACATGTATAAGTACTCAGATTTTTTCTTTATTTCTTCAACCTTCAATTCATCTTGGAGGAAAATTTCTTTCTACCTTCCTTACTTAAGAAATTATTATTGAAAAACACTAGCTTAATTTCTCTTTGTTAATAAGTCATACCTGATCAGATTGGTATTTACTATTCTTTGTATTAAACTTTTATATGGCAAATTTCAAAGAGAAAAGAATGCTATTATACACAAGATGACCAGACTAGATCTCAAAGGTCAATTTCTGCTCTAAAACTTTTTGCTTTTATGTCTCTATAATTCTATAGTTTCTATAATTTATTCTTTTGTTGTATATTTTACTTTCTGAGTATGAAGGCTGCCTCATTCAGGTTTCCTGAAACTACATTGTAAGTTTTCTTTAGGGAGCCACAATATAAGAGGAATAGGCCACTGATAATGAACGTGACTCACTCGAGGAATCAATTCCATTCTTTCTCCACCTGTTCCTTTGCAAAGTTAAAAAAAAAAAGAAAGAGCAAAAGAGTATTTTGACATTACTTTTTTTTTGAAATTGAAATATTACAGATTTACACAAAAAGCTTTATTAAATCTAATTTGGAGACTTTATGGAACCATAAACCTGTGTACTACATATTTGAGGATTTTATGATCTTATGTACAAAAAATTTTAGGATTTAGTCATCATATATGGCAATCATACTATTGTGAACAATTCCGACAACAAATGCATGTGAAAATTCATTATTATAGTTAATCCAATTAAGTAAATCTTTAATTTTGATTTCTTGAAAAAGCAATACCTTATTTTATTCATGTGATTATATTCACTTATTTGTGTAATATGTGTAGCTAACTGGCACTATAAAAATATACTTCTTTTTGATTAAGGGTTTATTTTTACCTTTCGATAACTTATGGACAAGAAATTCTACACAATATGAATAAATGCACATGAAACTGACAGAAGAAAATGTCTATAGGCCTGAAGTTCAATCAAAGGATTTTGAGTAAAAACTTTATTTTTTACTATAAAAATTATATCATATTGTACTCTTAAGGAATCAACACAATTTGAGATCTGACTGAGTCCATTCCTCCTAATTACTTCTTTCACTGGAATTTAAAAAAGCAAACCTTTTATAAACTTAAAGTTGCAAATAATAAAAAAGAAGTTGCTAAATGATACATAGGAAACAGAAATACAAAAAGTCATAATAAATATACATGTAACCTGTTATAAATATATTACACGATTTATAAGTTTTTATCTGCAAAGGAAAAAAAAGTAGTTAATAATATATTAAGCAGATCTGGTCTTTTGAAATTTAAGGCTGAGTTTTTAAAAAGAAAAGAAAAAGAAAACACCCTCAATAATGTAGAAATGCTTAGCTGACCCTGATAAGAACTCATTATTTTTATCTTCTAGATATTTCTTAAAATTAGATTAATAACCATAAACATTTGCATAAATTACAATGTTACCCAGAACAGAGAAACAACTAAAGAGAACAGTGACAGAACTGTCACTCTGAAAGAGAAATAGGGACACCTGGGAATGAACTCATCATATTACATTTTAAAAAAGGTATTAAAAAGAATAATTCAATTGGGGGGGGGTAAAAGGGAGCACTAGCACCTCTGTGCTAATATCACCCCTTCCTTATTTAATCTTGTGACTGAAGGAAACTACATAAAACCCCATTTAATATGAAGTTTGAAAATTAGAAGCTTATTATTTTGAATGCCAATATCAGTGTTTCTCAGAATCCTGAGAATCAAGTTTATCAGGATGATCTGGGGGTGGGTAATTGTAAAAATGCAGATTGCTGGGCCACATCCCAGATCTAGGAAATCTCTCTGTAAAATATGCCCAGGATCAGCATTTTAAGGTCCTCTCTGTAACCTCGTGTGACTCTTATGCACATTAAAATTTGAGAATAAGTATGTGTCATACTTTTTTGTTTACAACTGATTATCAGATATCAAGATTATCTGTGTGCCTTGCTTGTGTTTACATGACATATAACAACTTTTCAACTTTGTATTTTACTACTTTTTTTTTTTTGGTTGTGGAATGACACATAGCTGGCTATTTCCTTTATATTCAATAACTGCGTTGTTATATTTTATTAAAATATATTAAACATTCACTTCTGATGTTAAGAGCTATACAAGAATGTGAGTTCCAAAATTCACTTACCTTGAAATCCTTATGCTTATTCAGAAAGTTCTTAACATATATGATGGAAATGTTCAAGAAGAGTACATGCAGTGGATACATCCAAGTGTTTCAAGGCTGGCAAAGGGGACTCCTTAGAAGGATACCAGAAGAGAAGACAATGCTGAATCCTCTGGGTACCTTATTACCTCTGAACAGAACAGAAAAACAAGTAGTCGGTCACCTGAAATTCGTAGAGAATCTGCTGTGGAGAAGGTTATTTTTAGTAAACTAGCAGTGTTACTAAATTTCAACTTGGCCCGGGTTTGCCGTTCCCTGATTTAGCACAGTTGTCATTTAAAATTTCATGTCATTGTGAAGTCAGAATTGCATGATACTGCTGCCTGCAGAGGATTCTGGTTGAATTCATATTGCTATAATTAACTATTTTTTCCAAACATTGCATAAAGTGGTATAATTACTAATTTTATTTTTGATATGCAGGTGCTACATTTTGGTGATGAATTTCTAAGTCAAGGTCTCTTGGAAATATATCCTTACATGAAACTATCACACCCTATAAAAGATAAAATGTGATACTTTTACTAAATCTCCATGGATCATCTGCTACTTTTGCTTTGCTTTCTTTCTCATGGATAGTGCTTGCCAAGATAATTAGACAGAAATAAAAATAATATCCTTTCTAGTCAATACGTGTTGCCTACTCAGGGAAACTAAAATTCTCACATCTTTGCTGAATGAATTAAGCAGACATTGGTAGTAGCTAATGGAAAAAGAGAATAAAAACATCTGTTTTTAAAATTAGTAATCAATCATGCAAATATTCTCCTAAAGGCTAGAAGAAGCAACATATACAGATAAAGACAAAATCAAATACTAAATGACAAGAGTGTAACTCACATGTAAGCACAGAGTACTCTGTAAAAACGATAGGTTTTTAGGGAAGACCCTATCACTTGGCCAACTAAAAACCACTCGTAACTTTCTTCCTTGCTTTGTTTCTCAAATAGAGAACAAGAAATCAAATGTTCACTCTCCCAATCCTAGCATTCTTTACTGTGAAGAGAAGTCATGTGACCCTAATCTGACCCACAAACTATAAGAAGTATGCTGGGTAAGAAATCCAGGTAGAAATTTTCTTTATTGATAAGTAGAAAAATTCCTGTTCTTTTTCTCCCTTCCATATAATTGCTTGCCTTAAATGAGGACTTAAATGGAGGAAGAGTGGTCATCTTGTGACCATGATGTAAAACATAATAAAAGTCCAGAGAAAGACAAAGTTATGAGTCCTACTATTGATGAACAGCTGAACCAATATTACCAACTGCTTCCTCTGGAATTGTGCTTATTTAAACCACTGGGTTTTCTTTTGCTTGTTAACAGAATCGTTGCAGGTTGACAAATTTCTCAAAAACAATTTTTAAGTGTCGCTGCAATGATTGTAGTGATATCTACCTTTTTACACTGCAGTGTAATCTTCAAATTCTCATTCTGTGGAGGTTGGAACTTGCCTTCCTTTTGATTCTATGAAAATTGTACTTGCAAGTAATAATGGGTCACAAGATCGTGGTAACTAATTAGAAAAAAATGAATGGAAAGCCTAGCTCAGGGCTAGGTTTGGAAAAAGAGTCAGTATTATGGTAAAAGAAAGGATCTCATCTTTGCCTCAGTGCTAAAGCTACGATATTAGTTGAAATCTCAGTGAAAGGGTTTGAAGTTCTACACTGAAGAGTTCATTATTACTATCTTGCTAAATCCTGTAGATTGTTTGGGAAATACTGTTCACATCCATCATTTCATTACTGTCGTCCTTTCATCAACATTTCTTATGCAACCACAGTCTGGGCTTTCACTATTTCTTAGACTCTTGCTGTAGACTCTTTAACAGATTTATTTTTTCTTTTTTTCTTAAACATTGAAGTGTGTACTACAGTTGTCTTAAGACTTAACTTCCTAAAACTTTTTATTTTTTTTTGATTTCTCTTCTGTTCAAAACACAAGAGCAACTTTTGGTCTATTGGATTAAATCCAAGGTCCTTAACTTGGCATTTAAGACTCCCCACAATATAGATTTCTAGATTTCCTATCTCCCTTTCCTAACACTCTAGGTGGTTTGGTGAGAAATTTGTCTCTACTCCAGAGGTGCATCCTAATTACCTTAAAATAATCTGTGTATCTCAGTCTCTACCTACAATCTTACGGATGAGCACATGACCTTAATTGGTTACTAAGCTCCATTCCGGAATTTTTGTTCTCCTATTGTGTTAAAAACGAACAAAAAAACTCCCTTTGTTTTTCTTGCTGTACATGAGCAGTGTGAAGAACTACCGGCAACCTGCCAGAATTTAAGTCCTTGTCAAGGAAATACCTGAGAAATAGAAAAAAAGAAACTGAGTTATGAGTATGTTATTTCACTCCTGGAGAAGAGCCTCGCTTACAGGTGGAATAACCTGAAATTTTTAGCTATGTGTAAATTTGTAGATTTTTTTCTTTTTTATTAAGCCAGTTTGGGTTAGTATCTGTTATTTGCAACCAAAAAGATCTTTGCAATTTATTTATTTATATTTTTATTGTGTACCTGCCATTTCATTCATTTCTACTTCTCTCTCTTCTTATCGATATCCTACTTTTGTAAAAATGATCCAGGCCTCCTTTCCCCTGAAACGTTTCCAGAACTTTTTAATTCATAGTGAGAGAACCCTAATCTAGACTATCTTATTTTTCATTGTATATATTGAGAGAGCTCATCAAGGATATGATGCTATCATTTGATGATGACTCTTAAGTCTTATCTTTGGCCGAACATTTTCTTATCTCCAGACTTTTATTTCTAACTAAATAGTTGACATCTCAACTTGGATGTCTTGAAGGCTCCTCAAACTGAATTTGTCCATAACTGTACTCATAAAAATCCTCCTCTCAAACACAGCTTTCCTCCAGTGTTCCTTATTTTTGTAAACAGCATTATCAGCCATCAGTTGGATAAGCCAAAAACCAGGGTCTTGAACCTTTTAAAAAGGTATCAAGGTAGATTTGATCCTTCTTTTTACCCTCAGACGTGCTGATCACCAAATCCTTTTGATTTTGTTTCCTAACAATCTCCAAATCTATCTACTTTGTCCTTTTTCTTTGATATAAACCTTCTCCCTCTTCTCTTCCACCAGCATCACCACCACCACTAAGACCTTGCCTGTTGCCTGGAATATTGCATGTCTTTTTTCTGTCTCCCATATCCCATTTTGTTTCCCTCCAGTATATTCTCCTCATGGCATTTAGAGTGTTCTTTTAAAAATACACAACTGATCACATCCGTCCCTTGTTTAAAAACCTTCAATGCCTTCCCATTGTTCTCTGGATAAAAATCAAGTACTTACATCATCCAATCCCTTTCCAATTCTCCAGCCTCATCTCTCTAGAAGAAAGCAACCATTTCTGTTTGTAATTGCCTCATTTTTTAATACTCAGCATTCAGCAGAGCACTTAGCACATAGTAGGCACTCAAGAATTATGAATAATTCCCTTGCAATAATTCTTGAACCACAAACTGTCTTGTGTTTTTTATTTTTTCCCGTGTATCTTATTTTCTAAATTACTTGTAGGTACATTGAAGGCAAAGAAATATGATATTCTTTTGTATCTTGTAGCAGAATGCTACATAAGTAGTAGGGGTTCAAAAGGTATTCAAGTGCATGATGCTGATATTTCTACTTTGTTTTTAAAAGGTTGGAGTTCATTCTCTCTCACAGTAGATAGATCATCACTTAAGTCTAAGAGTAAATGAACAAAAGGAAATATATTATTATTCTATCAAAAAGTGGAAGTTAAAAATAGATAACTTTCATCTGATAATTCTACAAAATTTTCACAGATTATTTATAAAAGAGCTGTTCTTTTGCATGACATGTAGAATCTTCAGATAAGCCCTGAGTTATGTGGATAAGCAAACACAATGCTTGCTATTTTCACTGTGATATTTTCAAATATTTTATATTTCTCTTTGGACATCTTTTATCTTTGACAAAATAAGCAAAAATTCGATACTTAAATCATTAACAGCTAAAGTTTTTTTTTTTTTTTGAGTAGAGATTGATTATTTTGAAAAATAGTTTTCCCAAGTACAAACTGATTCCTAGTTCTTGGATATTTACCTGAAAAGGGCAAAAAGAACTTCAGAGATTCAAAGGTAGATATGAAATTTTAGCCTATGCTATATACTGACATTACCCCAAATAAGATAAATATTTCTTACAGTAGCTTAAAATAAGAACATCCACTGCAAACCTAAAAGCAATGAAACAATGGGACTGTGAGTGTATTATTCTGAATAGGAGGACAAAGGAGTACACATTTTACAAAGGCTTCTGATTGTGTTAGCTGTGGCCAGATAATGTTTTCCAAATTGGAAAGTGATAGAATTAAGATTGAGGAAATCTAGAAGGAAGGAAGGCCAGGAAATGTGAGTAGACAATGCAAATTTTTTGCTTGAATAAAATTCTTGAGCAGGCTTAACCTTCTGGTTTTTTTGTGTGTGTGTGTGTTGTTGTTGTTTTTAAACTAGTTGAAGCTTACTTAAGGCATACTTATATAAGCGGTAATTGAACTTGAGTTTATATAGACCAGTGGTTCCATTATAAGTGTCTTCTAGTTTTCTCAGGGTATTTAATCTGTTATGAAGTTTGTAAAACAAAAAAATAAATAAGGAAAGAAATAAAAAAAAAGGAAACTTTCTGCAATAAATGCATTTTGAGAATGACTATGAATAGTTGTCTTAAAAATCAGAGTAGGCTATTTTACAGTTTTTCCCCAGGGTATTACAAGATATTTTAGGCAAGTAGTGATTTACTATTTAATATTCAACTGCTTTTCAAGGAAAATAAGAGATTCCACCAGGGCACAGTCATGATTTCTTTTTTCCTGTTACTTAAACTCCAAGAGATATGCTGAAGTGGCATTGCTTACTTTGCTCTTTTTTATATAAATAAAAAAAAATGAGCTTAACTGAATGATGGAAGGACAAATTCTTATGCTCTGCCTCTATATACATGCTTTTCTCCTGTATAAGAGAAAAAAATGATTTTCAAGTGTATGACATTTTACTTGCTAAACTTTTTGTTTTGTTTTTTTAATATGACTATTAGCAAGATTGGGTTTGTCCCTTTGCAGGAAAATTGAAATATGTTCTATAATTATAGTACAAACCTTTTGTATTTCTTTAAAAATTGATGCTTTGTTAAAAGTATGAGATTGCCAACAAATGTCATAGCCATTCTGAAGATTTTTTAGCAACATAGAGTAAAGATGTTTATGAGTTCTAAAAAAATATGAAATTGCACACTTACAGTATACTTTATGTAGATTTTCCTCTCAATATTGTATGAAAATACAAAAAGTTTTATTTATCTAATTGTCACTCAAAGATTTGGAATACCCTATAACGGCTCCTATTAATAAAAGTAAAATTCTTCCTTATAATTTTGAAAATTTCCCAAGGAAACAAGACAAATAATATTGTATGATAAGAATTAAACAAGTAAAAGCTATGCATAAAACATCCATGAGTATGCCTAGATAATAGGACTTCTGTGATTTTCATAATAAAAGAGTGACTGAAGAGTTTGGGAATTCCCAATATGTACTCCATAAAGAAAAATCTGTAAATAATGTCATTATAAGGAGACAATCCTGAAATGTGATTACAGGAACTAAAATTGTATTAAATATAACAGGGAGAAGATGATAAGGCGAGAGCAGTAGTTAAATTTTTTTTTCTTCTTTTTAAGAGGATCCATCTCCTTCAAAATAATCCTTATACAGAACCCTAGAGTTCTGTAGAACATGGCTTGACTACCACTAACTTTGAGAATGAAGAAGAGAGAATCAGAAGTTGTCAGTGTTGATCAGAATCTTACATCATCCTGGTAACCAGGGAAGTCACTTAATTCAGAAGATTCTTCAGACTTCCCTTTGGTCTGGATGTCTCTGTCTCTCACATACATCCATGTTTACCAGTCAGCTTCTCCAGTGACTGCCAAGTCAGAAAGAGACACTCTAGGTAGAGGACACAAAGGATGTCAATGTTTTGGACACAGTAGCAAAGTGGTCCCCATTCATGAATTGACAGCCTAGCTCAAGTGCTTCAGTCCTTGTGAGTCTGACCAGAATGAGATTGCCTCCTTGACTCTAATTCTCAGGATTAAAATGTGGAATTTCAAATTCTGAGTAGTGGTAAATTCCACAAAGGCATTATGGTATTCCTTACAGACTACCATGTGGCCTTCTTCTAATACACTGATTTTCTTTACTTTGTGGTTCTGCTATGGACATTTTTTTTTCCAGATCTTTACAAAAAGTGATCACTAAAACACACAAATTTCTCTATTTTTTGCACTATGGCCATAATTAGTACAAACCATACACAATTTACATAAGGTAACAGACACTTAAAGACACTCAGTTCAACTTTCTAATTAGGTAAACAGTTCTTATTGGAGGCTTATAATAGGTTGAAAAATTGTGTAAATGTATATAGCTCTATTCATAATTCATAGAACATCTTTGTACTTATAATTTTTCTTCATTAAATGTTTATTGTTTATTCCCAACTACTTTAAACTGTATTTATTGTCTTTTGATTAATAAGAGTAGAGGATAGGGACGATGCCTTCAACATTCCTCTGCCTATAGTAGAATGTTTGGCTTACTGAGAATGCTTAATGCAATGATGATGATCACTATATACAAAACTTTGTGTGAGTACAAAAGAGAAAAATATTTTTAGCCTTTACTACCATTTTCATTTATTTCTGGCACTGGCGAGACAGAAGATTCGCATTACTTCTGAGTGTAGGCATGATGCATTTAGATATGCTTTTCCGTTTCTCCAGAAGATAAAATATATGCCATATAACAATTGGTACTGCAATTTTACACTGAATTGAAATATTTTAGACTTTGATGGGATCAACCGATATACACATATAGACAAGACAGATGTTAAAGAACAGGAAAATGTTTAACTATCTCTGTCTTCAGTTATCGGCGCTGTTTTCTCAGAACGTTTCTCGGGAAATGTTATACATATTTGATATAATGACTTTAATAATGGATCACCTATGCTAAAATGATTTAAGATATCTTCTTTATAAAAGTTATAAATATGTTTCAAAAACTCTTCACAACAATCAAAGATTAACTTATTTTTGGTGAAAGGCAAGGAGGTCAACTATGCTAGGAAATGTAGGAAATTCACATGTTAAGTTATCCTGCACAGCATCATGGTTTTTTTTCCTCAAGTCTATATGATAGAAAAATTTAAGAAGCATGATTCCTTCTGTGAATGTTATCAAAAGAAAGTTCAAGTGAGTCCAAACTAAAAAGATGTTAATACTGAATTGTTATGGAAATCGCTCTGAACCTTCATGCAGATTATCTCTGGCAACTGTTTTTAATGACAAATGATCATCTTAATTCATTTATGCTGATAGAAAACATCAGGTTAAATATACTTTTAAAAGCTAGTCCTTTACAAAAATCAGTTTATCAATTTGTATCATAAAAATTAGTGTCAAGACCATCAAGTTAGCCTTCATTTATTTCATATTAGCTGGTTTTCCCCAGAGGGTTTTTATCTTGTCTATCCATATGAAAAGAGATTGGACCAAACATGGGGTTTTTAAACCTTGTCTGCGCTTTAGAATACATCTGAGTTTAAAAAAATATTCATGTGGTGACAGGAAAAAAATCTATCTATGAGAGGTGAACACACAGTATAAATATATATATGCCTTACTGTTAAAATGTATAGCTGAAACTTACTGGATTTCATTAACCAATGTCACTATAAAAAAATTAATTAATTAAAAAATTCCTTTAACCAAAGGTTTTAGCAATGAATTAATATCAAAAGCTACTGTACATTAAATAAAATGTTAACTTATGAAAAAGAAGAAAAAATTCATGCTCGGGTCTGGGGTGGGAAACCAGAGCCTCAGAAGCTACCCAGGTGACTGTAATATGCAACTGAGTTGAAAATCATTGACTATATGTCCTCTAAGCAAGTTTAATGCCTAAGAGTCTATGATTTTGGAATTTCTGGGAAAAGTCCCTTTTACTCACACACACATACACACATACCAATGTTTGTTCATTAATTG
This sequence comes from Pteropus medius, assembly GCF_902729225.1. Lineage (NCBI taxonomy): Eukaryota > Metazoa > Chordata > Mammalia > Chiroptera > Pteropodidae > Pteropus > Pteropus medius. The sequence goes on from NW_024340696.1 coordinate 31,167,558, forward strand.
GGACTCACATTTCTTATGGTAGTTTTCTACACTAGTGTGGTCTGGATTTTCAACTAATAAATTATAACCATGACACATGCATGCAAATTGGATAAAGTATTAATTAACACAGAGAGTAGGGAGAGGGAAAGAAGCAGAGAAACAAAATATAAGCACTATCAGAATATAAGCTCTCTAAGAGCAGTATCATATCTGTTCATTAACATTTAATAAAAATGTTACTAGGTGCGTATTTATATATAGAATTTTAGAATTATAAGAATTTTATAAATCCTCTACTTTCAACATATCTTAGCAACTACAAAAAGATAATTATGATAGTGGTAACAAAGTTTACTGCTACAGAAATGTTGAGAGTTGGTCTAATTATGAAGGAGACAGATCTATTTCATTGAAGAATACACTTGATGATTATTCATTGAATAAGTGAAATTCTCCTATGTCCTAAATGTAGATCTTATGATTATCTGATAATTGGAAAAGATCTTTCCTGGGAAAATGTTAATGGCTTTTGCTTTGCTAAAGGAAGATACAGAGTGTCTCTGACCCTAATCTTGAAACTGGAATAGGGTTTCCTTGGTGGAGAAGGGATATACAGCATAAGTAATAAGCATGTTAAGATCAGACCTCCATTTCTTCCCTTTGGTACTTGTCTGTTTAGGCCACAGGTAAGAGGCTGCAGTTTGGGTTTTAAACTAAGAGATGAGAATTGCAGCCTTATTTTGCCACTTTTATTTAGCTCTGGCTTCTGTTTCTGCAGTTGATAGGACTCCTTCTGATCTTTGAGACATGGCAGCAAGGACAGAGAGCTAATGGTTGTATCTGAAAGGCTAATTCTTAGATCCTCCTTTCTGTTTGAAGGAGTTTACTATACAGAAAAAGGTAAACCGATAGTCACTAAAATTTGTTTAATTAGATGGAATTCATTTATTTGTTCATCTAATAAATATTTATGGTGTGCCTTTTTTGCTTTAAGCCATGGGGATATAAAAATTCTTAGATAATTTGCAACCAAACAACTTATTTATTGACTTCAGTTTAAACTGTTTTAAGTTAGTTCTCAAGCTTTTACACACACGCATGCGCACACACACACACACCCCACACACTCCACCAGCCACTATTTTTATTCTTTACTAAGTGACTTTAAGAGCTGTTTAGTGGAGCCTATGCTTTCTCACAGGACCATTCTCTGTGCTTGAGTTAATGACGATGTTTCTGGTGCAAAGCTTCCTGTTTTTTCACTTAAATGAAAGTCCCTGCACACTTTCTGACCTAGGAGAGGAGGCTTTTGACCTCATGATGTCCATCCTATTATAGTTGCCTTTCTTTATTCATAAAGCACAAATTCATAAAGCACCAAATTTCCACTAGTTTACTACTGCTTGAGTCTTTTCAATTTATTTTTATTCCCCACCCAAAAGTGTCTCAATGAAAGAAAATGACAGAAAGTATTTCAATGTTAAAAGCAAGAATGTTAGATGTGGGGACAGGGAGAGGAGGTATCTGGTGGACATTCACTTGTGGTGCAAAATATTATTTGGAATAATTAAATTGATCCTTTGTCACTAGCCACAAGACCAGTGTTGTTCTGATTTAAATTCTTCGTGAAAAACTAGCATAGATGCACAAATATATTTTTGTAATTTAAAGTGTACAAAAGCCCACCATATAATCTGGTCTCTCTTCTCTACATAATTATAGTCATTTTCTAAAGTGTCTAGTATGAAAAATACAAGAGCCATAACTGTAGTTATCAGTGATGTCATGTAAAAACAGCATCTCAGAGCTTAAAATCCAGAATGCTATTCTCTGTACTATATCATCACAAACTATGTAAACTCTTTGCTGTTTGGAGGGGAGTATTGATGAAAGTCACCAATGAAAATCAATGGTGCTCTGAGTTCCCTGAAAGTGTTACTCCAAGTGCCATCACTGGGACCTCTCATGTTGCCAGAGGAACAAGGAAGTGAGACGACATTTGGCCAAAGTGGTTTTGATATCAATGGATACACAATCAGAGCAATGAACCACCACTGAAAAGGCATGCAATAACCAGAACAGGATTAAAAAAGAGAAAAGAAATCATGATAGGAATCATGGGATTTAAAAGAGACCACTTTCAGTTCATTAAGCTATGCCTATATATTTAAAGGAACATCAGAATTTTTTAGACTACAAAGAAAGTATCTTATCCTCTTATTCTTTCCGGGGCCTTTTATCTAAAACTTCAATAGATAATAATTACTTTCTAAAAATTACCTCTTTGATAAACCTTGCTTGGACAGTTTAGTGTGGAAAAGTCAAAACTTTCTTTTAGGCAGTTATCAGCTTAATCAAATCAAGAATAGATAAACACCATTAATGTTTCCTTTTTTCCCCTCTCACTTTCTCCATCCTCTGCCTCTGTTATTTCTTCTACTACTTCTGAAGCAAGAGTCACTCTTTATCTACTTTTATTATGAATTCTCTCTACAACCACCCACAGTATTTTTCTTTAAAGCAGATAAGCACTGAGAAAGACAACTTTCCATTTAACTTTTCTATCATGAAGGATTCTGGGCTTTCCCAGCTCTTATCAGAGAAAGTCATAATGTCAAAATGTATCTACCTGGTAATAAGATCTCAGGTAATATCCCTTTACTACACTGATTTTACAAAAAAAGACATCTTTGTTGTCAGCCTTTGGAGGGCAGTGATGACTCTCCAAAAGAGATTTTGAAAAGGCATGTTGAAATGTCACCAAATAAACGAGGCTAAGGAGATTGCATGGGGATGTGTAAAAGAGTACTATTAGAATAAGGAAAGGAGTTGCTGCACAGTGACATGACAAAATCTGAGAGGTATCAACACAATAATTTTCTCCAAAAAAGTCAGTTAAAATGTAAACTTCTCAGAAGGATATATAATGACTACGCTATTTAAATGAACTCTCCTTTCTCTATAGATTGTAAGATTCACAGAACACGTGTCTCGTATCCTCAGCATCAAGTACGATTTTGGTCTATAACTTCACTGTAGCTACTAGTCACTTGTGGCTTTTTAGCACTTGAAATGTGACTAGTCCAAACTGAAATGGGCTGTAAGTAAAAAATGCACACTGGATTTTGAAGATTTATCCCCAAAAAAGGAATGTAAAATGTCTCATTAATAATTTTCATATTGATTACGTGTCAAAATGATAACGTTTTAAATATATTTGCTAAAATGAAACATACTATTACATTTAATTTTACCTGTTGGTTTTGACCTTTTAAAAATGTGGCTACTAGAAAATTTTAAATTTCATATGTGACTCATATTTCTATTAAACACTTGTCTGAAGAACTCAATAGTATGTGTTAAATGAAAAACGAGTGAATGAATAAATGAAAGATGTCTGCATTTAGAGCTGACACTACCAGAAGGAACGATATCTAACTTTTGGTAGGATGGTACTCAAGAAAAATAGTTCAAATGTAGTAGACTTTATCAACGTCCCTAATTCTTTACCTCTTCCAGCATCATGCCCATCACTACGTGCCTTTGTGATTTGTCCTGATAAGGAGGCAGAATGTCTTTCCCTACTACTTTTCTTTGGGTTTGGTCATTTGACTTGTTTTGGTTAATGAAATGTTAGAGAGCATAATGTAACCAAAGGCTTGAGCAAGGCTTGCACTGTTGAGTTCGCTCTCCAGCACTTCTGCTACTGTGAAAAGGCAGGAGGAGGATGGGGGACATGCAGAACAGAATTAAAATGCCTTAGTGCAACCAAGTTTAATCTCCAGCTGATTTCGTCACATAAGTAAACAGTTGAGATCATCAAGCTCCATCATAGCCTGGATCAGCTGTCCCCAAAGACACATAGATCCATGAGCTAGATACACGTTTGTTATTATATTGTATGAGGTTATTTGTTTTCCAGCCTTTTTTGAAATACTTAACTGATATAGAAGTGTAATCTTTAGAACTGAGCTTTCATTTTTTAATGTGCTAATTCCTATTAGAGATCTTACAGCCATATTTAAATATCCCCCTCTTTCTAACCCTATTAGATAAAATATTTTTGTCTGTGACAAGTGTGAGAACTAGGGAAGATATTCTAGCAGGAGCTAGATGAATTTATCCTAGAAGTATAACTCACTGGTTGTCAAGAGGAGTTTTAAGGCAAACAGCAGGGATGCTAAAACTTAAATGGAATTGAGTAGCACAGCATGATTCTTATTTTTCCAAGAAAGTGGTGGATTTGTTAAAAGTGACCTTCCTATGAATGTTCCTAGGTTTCTTTTGTTGTTGTTGTGGGGAAAAGCTGTTAATATATGAATACTCCCAGGTTTGTCTTATCCCACTGCTTGCTGAAAATGACACTGGCTTTGTCCACTCAAGTCATCCCCTACTCTGCCTTCAGCATGCTCCTAGCAGCGCCCTCCTACTCTGCCTGATGGGTTCTTTGGAATTTTGAGATGCTGAATAAAAATGTTGAGAATGATAGAGAACTGAAATTATAGATAGAAAAGAAGAAGGGTAGGATTAGGAGAATAATGTTCTTTTGTAAAGGACAGAAAGCTGTAGAAGACCAGGGATGGTGGAAGTTTTTGTGAAGTTTTAAATGAGAAGACTCAGAGAAAGTGAGGTTGTAAAGGACCATTGATAAAAAAGGAAAGATGATTTTTAACAACTATTTCTATGTTTTGTTGTTTAAATTCTCTTTACATGGCTTAAAAAATGTAGGTAGAAACTTCGAGTTAACTAATTAATTATTATTATTTTCTTTATTATTTTTCTTATTTTTTAATAATACCATCTCTCTGAGACTGGCCTCTGTGTTTCACAGGTTCTGCCAGTACAAAAAGCTTAATATGAAATGGAGTCGTAGAATACATATGACCTGCAGTGATATTCACCTCCCATATCATTTACTAGCTGCATAACTGGACAGTTGCTAGACCACCCCAGGACTCATTCACTTGATTTGTATCAGGAAGAAAATAATATATTTCATCGGATGTTCTCAGGATTAAATAAGACAGTAAATATTAAAATGTCTAGCATATTGCTTAGACCTAAATGTTAGTTGAAATGTTGGAGCACAGCATTTTCTTTATGAAAATTCAAAGTTGGGCATATAGTCACTGTAAAAGTTGACCTGTGCCCCGAAGCTCTGCTCCAGTCAGTAGCAGCAGCTAACTGCTTAAACAGTTGCTACTTGACAAAGACAGGTGTTTTTCATTTGAGTAGTTACTTTTGTGGAAGGACAAAGAAACTATGCTCTTTAACAGCCAGAATCGATGAGGAGCTTCCCATGGTGGAGTGGACTCAAATGCTAGAAACTCACCAAATAAAGTGATCACTGTGGGGACTTTTTAAATTAGATCTTTGAAAGGTCACTTTATATGTGTTCCTTACAATCTTATATTACTTTGAGAAGACAGCAGATTGTATATACATGATTAAAATAATATCACATTATTTTCAGTTGTGAATTTGAAAACATATGTTACTGTATGGGAATTGATTGTAGCCTGACAGAATTTGAGTTTTAGTGTTTGTTTTCACTAGCAATACAACCAGTGAATCATAGGGTGGCATCTAGGTTGTAGATACTGCTCAGCATAGACAAGCTATACAGAATTGTATAGAAAAGGCCTTGGCAATCTACAGTTTAAAATTATAATACAAAATTTATTGCTAATGCTATGTAGGCAGCATCTTGCCCAAGGTTGCAAGGAATGAACATAAGAATAAAATTAAATTAAGAAGATAAATATGCTTTTCTGGAAATTGGAAAACACCAAGACAGCATCGTGCTTCTGACTTTATAAAATGAGAGTTTAGAGAGAATGGGAAGTAATGTGCAACCTATCCCACAGCTTTGAGACAGGGATGGATTTAAAAAAATCCACCTGGTTCTTCTCATGCACTTGTGAATAATGTTAAACATTAAATGGCAAGTTAGGACCAACATCAACAATAATGTCTTGGTATGCAGCCAGCCTACCAGCACAGATTGCCATACTGGAGCTCCACAGGTGAGAAGAATAGATGACAACAGGATAACTGAGCAGATGTGATTTGGAGAGCTGATGTGGGGACAGCCACAAGCTGTGAGAACAGATATAGTCCTGCAAGGACACTGGAGCACAATTTCAAGGTACACTATGGAGAGCAGTGGACTGCTGGGAAGCAAGAGCACCTGATAGATTGCTCTGACACACAGCAATCGGGGACAGTGGCCTTGTTTCCAAGGCAAAATATCAAGCAAAGCTTGTACAAAGAGTGGACTTGGAATCCTAGAAGAGCGGACTTGGAATCCTAGGCTCTGCCCATAGCAGCAGACAAGACAACCATTAAGCACATACAAGAGGGAAAGGAAAGCTACATATATGTGATGTCCAAACCAGGTTAGTTATGCTAGAGCCAAATCTCCTAAAAAAATGCTATGTGCTTTGTACTGATATAAATGTCAATGTTTTGTGGAAAGGGCCCAGGAAAGATATTTCAGTCAGTTCTCATGATCCCCGAGAAGCTGTGGCTTAGCTGATGGAGCAGCATGCATCTTCAGGTTTTGTTTGCAGGCAAATAGAAGGAGGATTTTCACAAACTGATCTAGCCTGGGAATTCTCAGTGTTTATACCCGGTATACAGCACTCTGTATACGTTATGCTTGTTATAGGTGCTGTGTTATATATTCTCTGTTAGTAAAATGTCTTGATTTAACTTTATAGAAAGAGCGCTTGTCCAGTATTGAATTATTTCCATGATTCCCTATAAAGGGAAACATGTCACACAGCAATATTCCATGGAATAAATTACTAGGGGGAATTACTGAAAACTTGCAGGCATGGCTGAGCCACAGGAGTTTTGCAATTTGTCAGATATCATCTCTCCTTAAGTCGCAGTGTTTTTGTGAGGATCGAAAGTGATAATAGATATAGCTGTGATTTATAATCCATCAAGCAATATCCACACATATTGCAAGCCTTAAAGTGACAGAATCATCAAGAAGGCTTCAACAACGTTTAAAGCAGACCTACTACAATTTGCTCTTCTATTTACTTCAGTTTTACTAGACAATAATATAGTTCGTCTGCCAGTCATGTAAGCTAAGGGAAATAAAAAGTGGCTTTCATGACAGCTTAAGCAGCATTTATATAGCAGTGCGCCTATTAAGAGAAAAAAAGAACAAACTCTCCTCCTCTTGTTGTGTAAAGAGCGTTGGAAAGCCATCCTCCCACTCAAGAATGTTTTACATTGGCTGGTTTGATTAGACTTTACACAACTTTTCAATGTAAGGCCGAGCATTGTTTAACATTTTGCGCTCATTGAAAAGAACACGGGTTGTGTTCTGCTCTACTCCCATAACAGGAGCACATTCAAAGAAAAGATTCTTTTTTGCCTGACTGTTATTTTATTCATATGGACAAAAACCCCAAACCAAACCAAACAAACAACAACTTTGAATTAAAAAGTAAATCCTAACCTACCATGACCTGGTTTCACTCACAATGGTAATGGGAATAAGAACAATAAGAATAAACAAACATAACTTCTTATTAATTTTTTTCTTTTAAATCAGAGTTCCTGACTAAAATACAGTCATTTTTGTGCATTTCATCCTTAATGATGTTTCCTGTGCCTGGGTCATGAAACTGGTAATTCACTCAATTGTGGGTTATTGTTTCTCATCTTTGTAAGCACCTTCTGTGGTTAACCCTCTACTATTGTTAGTCTGGCTGCTATACAGTAGTGCTTCAGCTTTTATGGATTTAACACAAAGGACCGTAGGGAGGGCATTCTGGAATTTTGTAGTGGTGTCACTTTGAAAAGGTGGGGGGAGTACCAGCCACTCAGGCAATGAGAGAGTTAATTCAATGGCCACCATTATATTGGGCTGTTTTCTACTTGTTCCTTAGGGATGAAAATAAGAAAACTGTGTATCTTTAATGAGAAATGAGAGGGAGAGATAATCCACGAATGACAAATAAACTTAAGAAAAGGAGAAAATGAACTTGAGGTCTGAGTCTAGTCTGAGACACAAGGGTAATTGACAGAAAATGTGACTTTGAAGAAGGCACCAGAGTTTCTATGAGCAGTTTATATAATCCAAAAATTTGGTGGTTCCAAAATATTAGGACATATTTGGTAAAGAAGCTACTGTCTCATGCTTAAAAGTTTGATAGTTAAAAATAAATTAAGAAACTGAGGTTAAGCACTTTGTTATCTAGGTATTACTCAGTTTCCCCAGTGCCTTTAAACTTTGCTACATCTCATTTTGCAATTCCGCCCTTTATTTGAAGAGGAATTTTCTACTCAAATGGCTAACCTTGTAATCAGCTCTTTGTTCTGCTTCTGTAGACATGCTTGGTACATAGGCCGAAGGGCAGAGTGATCTCAAAATCAGCTAAAGAATCACCCTCCCCTTTGATTGTTTGCCTTTGCTTGTTAAGCCCTATAAAAGTAAGGTTACCGCTGAGCTCCGAGCCCAGATCTTCAGAGCTCTAGCTCTTCTGGGATGGCCGGCATAATAAACCTGAGTTTCCCCACTCTCCAAGTGGTGCTTGGTTTCTCGCCGGTCTTGTTTCTGCAACATATTTAGTATATGCATTTTTTTTTTTTCCTATTCTGTATACTGGATAGCTCAGTCTATGTAAGCATGAATAACACTGATCAAAGTAAGAAACTTTAATTTAAATTATTTTTCTAACTTAAAAGTCTAAACTTGTTTATGAATAAACAATAATATACGAAGTATTCACTATGGGCTTCACCAATTACATATTCATATAGATGGTGATCCCTTTTGGCACTCAACATATAATGAATAGTCGAAAATGGAAGAGCAACTAATCTTTGATTAAAAAACAACATTATGAAGGATTGCTATAAAAATCATGCATCTCTAAGAAGCAAGCACTAATAGTTTGCCACAGAAAGTTCCATTAGCTTTCAAGACTCACCCAGCAAACAATTCAGATATGTACCAGATAGTCTGAGAAAAGAGTGTGTGGTTACCAGACTGCTGTGCACTACTTCATTCAGCTGATAGTTCATTCATTCAGCAAATATTTACTGGATGCCTGCTATGGGGGCAGGCCCTGCGTTAGATTGTAGGGATAAAATAACAAAGTAAACCAGATAAGGTCTCTTCTTTCCTGAAGCCAATGTCTAATGTCTAATAATTTAGACAATTTAATAATTTTCAAGAAAGAGGCAAATTTGTAGAAAAATAAAATTGCAATTGAAATAAAAATTAATGAAACAGTCCTTACTTTCTGTGGTTTCAATATGCACGAGTTTCAGTTAACACGGTACTGTGCAAAGCAGGGATTGCCTCTAGTATATCAGTCGTCGCAGTCTAAAAGCAGACTCTTTAGGCTGAAAGCATCATTTATTCCATCTTGGGTCAACCCTGATTTGCTTTTTAATGTTTTTTGTATATTTGCTTTGTGAGGACATCCGTGGTACCTTCAGCAGTCCCTACTGAAAATAAGAGTGCTACCCAGCTTTTCAGTGTTATCAAGACTAGCACATTTAATCAATGAAATATGTAAAATAATTTCCTTGTGATTTCCTCTCTTTTCTTTTTACTTAAGAAACATATTGCATACCAAAAAACTCAACTTCTAGAAATTCATTGCCTTGTGTCTATGCTTTTTTTCCTATTAACATCTTTCAGCACATACATGCTAATTAATAATTAACCTTTTAGGCCCAGGGGAACCTCTGAAATTTTTTTCTTATTCTATCAACCATCTATTGCTTGCACTTTCATTGTACCAACAAATGTCTTTCACTTTACTCAATCACACATTCGAAGTTTTAAGAAATAATCTAAGTGGCAGACAAGGTATAAAACAGAACAGAAATCCTTGGTACTGCTCAAATAAATACGTATCATTCTACCCCTCGAAGCTCTTTTCTGGTGGTAAGGGTGAAGGTGAGGGCATTGTACTATAGTGGGTACCCCGCATCAGAACTGAAACACCCATTCTCCAAACTGCTAAGAGTGTTGGCTGCAGATAGCTCTCAGCTGTGCCCCTCTCTTCGTATTGCCCTTGGCTGAAGGGAAATGCCTTACCCAAGATATACCCACTCCACAGGGTTAGTCTGTATTTAATGATTGGTAAATGTGGGATGCAAAGGACAGGACCCTTGCCTCAATTTAGGACAACTCTGAGGACCCATCTTGGTTAAGAGTTTCCATGATAACCTGGGATCCCTGTTGTAACATCTCACAGACGAACCTCTCCCTCTGTCCAATTCTGCTTCCCTCATTTCCTTATAGTTATTGTATCCAAACACTTCCAAAAATTTCATGCACAAAAATTTCCCATAGAGTATGTCTCCAGGGAACTCTAAGAAAGATACCACACCAAATAAAAAACAAAGTTAGCTAATGTAAAAATAAGTCAATATGAATCCGGAATATTTGTATATCCTCATCTATTTTCATGATTATTTAATTTTTAAGTGAGGAAATAAAATTATTTATATAAAAGCACCTTCTATAAAAACTTATGATATGACTATTATTCATGGTTTAAAACTGAATTTTAGGAAATATTTTGAATCCCCTAAATACTTCTCAGAAAATATTTTTTTCAGAATAAAAAATATTTTATAGACCAAATACTATGATTAAATGAAACAGAAGTAAATTGAATGAAAATAAATGTACTGTTAAGGTTTGAATTATTTTAGAGCTAATAGTAAATGTGCTATGTTTTCAGATTTCACATTTCATTGACTAGAATATGAAGGACGTAAAAATTTAGCAGAGAAAGAGAAGAATGAAACAAGTACAAAGATAGTGCTAACTATGGAAAGAAGTAAGGGACATTTTGTTTTCTCTGGGGTTACTTTAAGTGTTCATTTCCAAACTATAGGGTATAACTTCCTTCCAGGTAAGCAAGTAGATTACTGCAAGGACAGTCATATTCTACTTGCCTTGTGTCTACATTAATGGAACTCATCGGTGGATTCACTCATCTGTCAAGAATTTTACTTGCTTACTTGTGACCTGAAAGTTGAGGGTTTAGAAGTGTTAGAGAGGTAGAAATCTTTCTCATGTATTTTGAGTGAGAAAATGAAGTAGGAAATGGAAAGAATGTCTATGAAATGACTACTATTAGCAAACTATCAGAATCCTGTGGAATGGAATTTTCAGCAATAAGACCTAAGTTCCAAGAAATGCCTTTGTGACATTCTGATTCCTTTCAATTAGCACTGGAAGAGGCACAATGGCAAAAGGAATAAATTCTTGAATCAAAGAAAAAGTAATGTACAGAAAGTATAAAATGCAGATGACTTTACCATTGCAGTACCATTAACCCGGAAGAGTGGTTTTAAAACTGCATTTCAGTAGTGAAGCACTTTCTTCAAATGAAATCTTATACAGAAGCCTAATATGTAAAGCAGACAAAAGGGAACTAGCTCTGCTTGAAGTCGGAGGTAAGGAATTGGGGTTCTTAGTGTTGTAGACCCCTCCAAATCCTGTGACACAGCTAGGAAACTCCTAGGATTCCATGGCCCAGAGTGTAAAAGCGAATTAATATATTGGAATCTCTCAACTGTGAGAACTTGAGGGAAAAGATTGCTCACTTAAAAATTAAATATTCATGAAAATAGATAGGGATATACAAATATTCCAGGTTCATATCGACTTATTTTTATATTAGCTAACTTTTTTGTTGCTTCCAAGAATTTATTTTCTCATTTCTACTTTCTAACAGTACCTTGAAATTCTCAGCATGTATTTTAGACAGATCTGACACTAATCTTGACTCTGGGAGTGGCCCCACGTTGGCTTAAGCCAGTCAGCATATCCCATCTCCAGGCCACACTGATTCAGGGTTGAATACAGGACCCAACTTGAGTAATCAGAGCTGCAAGAATCACTTCCAAGTGTTTTTTGTTTGTTTATTTGTGTTATGCTAAGATCAAAGTGGATTCTCTTTTGTGCTTGATTTGTACCTGAAAGCACAGAACCCCAGGAGCTGCTGAATTGTTCTACTGAGACAATAATGAGGGAGGCTGGCAAGAATGGAGCCAACACTAAAGAAGTGACACTGAGAACTGAAGATAGAATCATCCTGGTGAATTCATTTGAACTACTGGTTAAGAGTTGCCTGAAGCCAGCCAGACTTCTCAGTTACATGACAACCAATTTCCTTTACTCTTTAAACCAACTTTTCATTGAGTTTCCTAAAGCGTGTAACTGATATTGTACCCCAGCACCTAGAAGAGTACCTAGCACATGTGAGTAGCTGGGCAAATATTTGCTGACTGAAAGACTTAAGAGCCATAGGTTCTAATTCCAGCCTTGCCTCTAACTGACAATCCGTTTAACTACCCCAGGTCTTACTTCCATTATTTGTAAAACATGAGAGTTGCTCAGATTGTTCTCAAAAATCCACCTCTGCCCTAACGTTGTGAGTCTCTCTGTGCCTTGTGCAGATTATTGCTTATGTGTCCGCTTCTTAGCCAACCTACAGAGATTTGAGAGTTAATGCACTGATTCAATTTTGCACAAGTTTAGCCCACTGAGGATTTTTCATTAGCCTCAGGTTAAGGTGGCCCTGTTTCTCCCTCAGCTGACTGCCTGAGTGTGAAATTACGGTGACCCACAGAAGACAAGCTGTGCATCGGAGGACTGGAATGCAGAATTCATGGGAGTCGAAGCAGGGTTATCACTATTTGCTTAATAGTTTTCTGAACATCTGCTGTGGGGGATGAGTGTAAGTTCTAGGTGATTTCAAGAGAAAATTGTATTATTTGAGGATAATTGCAGGAATACATAAAATTCTTTTTTTAATATATATTTTTTCATTTTCAATTATAGTTGGCATACAGGGTTACCTATAATTCTTAATCAAATTTCAGAATGCTATGGGTCTGTGAGTAAAATGTGTTTAGAAATGGAAAGGAATGCTTTCTTTTGGAAAAAATATAATCTGCCTATAAAGTCACTCCAACTTAAGGCTGACCCTGTTGGAGGCTTACATTAAAGCACCATAATTTTTGGATCTTCAAAGGATAGAATACATTCAGAATCTTAATCCTTTCTTTCTAAGCTTTCATATTTTAGGTTCTCCATCAGTCACAATCTAGACCAAATACAATGAAGCAAGCCACATATGCAATTAAAAATTTCCGGTATCTACATTAAAAAAAAAAAAGAGAAATAGGTGAAATTTACCCAATATAGTCAAAATATTACTTTAACATGTGCTCAATATAAAAAATTGTTAATGAGATTTTTTAATATATTTTTGATACTAAGTCTTGGAAGTCTGAAATTATAGCACATTTCAATTCAGAATAGTTACATTTCAAGTGCTCAATAGTGATATGTACTCTGGATCGAGCAACAAAAATCTAGAGAATAGTTGCTTTCTCCTGGATTTTTGTTTTGTTTTGTGTGGGGTGGGATGGGAGAATCTTAAGGGCAAATACTAGTGAACACTGTAGTTTAAATCCGAGGGACCAGCATCTCTCTTCTCACAAGGGAAATTGAACATGGCCCAACAGTGGGGAAGAGGAAGAGAGTGAAAGGAAAGAACAGTGAAGTCTGTGGCTTGTGCTAACTTGTCTAAATTTGTATGCTAGGTCTGAACTTGAGGTGTGTCACTCAACAGAATTAGAAACCACTGGAAATGTTTAAATGGGAATGACAAGACTCCATTAGTGTTTTAGGTCTTGCAGCCAGTCTTCTTGGCTTCTGTGTATTGAATATGTGGTGAGACAATATTTCAGAATTTAACCTGTTTTTTCTCCCTGTAATTCTTTTTCCCTTGCTCCATTTAAACAGACAGCAGACCTTCAGCTCATTGCCTCAGGGAAGGAATATGACAAGGTGAAAATAGAAATGTTCTCTCTGGCTTTTCTGATCAAAAATTGCTTTAGGGCTATGTAGGGAGTGTGTGAGACAGGTAATGGGAAGAGATTGTGGAAGTGCAGAGAAAATGTTTTGGATAAGAAGGCGAAGCAAGAAAGGCAGTCCTCTGGGCATGAGAGAAGAGGAGAGAAGAGAACATTAAGTGTAAGAAGAGAGGGTATGAGCTCTGCTTCATGGAACGGGTCCTCTTCAAAAGGCTGCCTGGACAAGAGGCAACATCCCAAGAAGAAAACGACTCTGTGATGCAAAAAAATAGATGCAATCAGGCAGCCTGGGGAAGCTTTCTCTCCCCAAGCATGCCAAGGGCAAAGCATAGACTGCAGAACAATGCTCTCTGTAGTGGTGGATGCCTCCTGGCCACCAATAAGGACCAAAGACCAGATTCCAATTTGTTTCTGTCCCACAAGATGACTAGACACTACGAAAGACCCTGAACCTACAAATTTCTTACCATCTTGGCAGGTTCAATTTGGTTTCAAATAGTAATTAGATTAGGAGGTAGAAGATAGTGTAATCTTTACTGCACACCTGAGTTTGTAATTGAGATTCATATCAACGATCAGCTGGGCTGAGGTGACAGAGCCCAGTGAGAAGGCTGTTATTAAAGTCAAATAAGAGTTTGATAGTAGATGGTGTCAAGTTAGGCTAAAGAGGTAGAACGGGAAGTGCTTGCTGAATGGAGGCAGTAGGCTGAGGAAAAGGAGGAGTCAGGGTCTATATCAGACTTTTGACCTAGGAAGATAGGGAATTTTTTGAAAAAAACCTAAACTTCTGAGGTACTTATCAAATGCTAGGCACTGTTCTAATAACTTGACAACACATTTAATCCATATAATACCCCTATGATGTACGTACTAATAGTGTCATCTTTTCTTATAGATGAGGACACATAAAGGTTCAGTAACTTACCCAAATTTACCCATAACTTGTAAGGAGCAGAGGCAGTATTTGAACCCAGGTAGTCTAGGTTCACAGTCTGAATCACATACCTCTATTTCTATCAGATAATACAGGCTAAACAAAAATCAAGAATTGATTAAAAGTAGCAGAAATCTTATAGAAATACCTTGGTTGAAGCAACCTTGTATTTTTGTTATCAAGGTTCTGGACACTCAATAACTTTTGTCCATACCCCATGCCTATCTAATCTTTTTATTTGTATACGTCTTATGTATGAGTCTCTTTTTAATTAAGTTATGGACTTCAAATCCAAATCCAAATGTTCTTAAATTTGTCTTCCAGTAAATTCAGCAACTGAGTCATAAAATGCTGAAGATCTCAAACATTTTTCCTATTTTCTCATTTTCCTTATAAATAAAATATAGTGTCTGGGATGATGCCTTTACCCGTGTGTCCTTCTTTTGAGGACTTATCTGACCCTGTGGGGAGTTCATGAAGTTTCTTCTGTTTCAGATCTTAAAGTCTCGGGATTCTCTGCTGGGATGCTGTGTCCCAACCAGTTCTCACAAAAATTTGAATTTAGATTAAAAAAAATTCCAGTTAAAGCGGCAACTCCACACCAGCAGCAGCAGCAGCAGCAGCACAATCAGCAGCATGGAGACAAATACTAACTAGCAGGGTAACTCAATGATATTTAACAGCTTGGAGGCAGAGAACTCCAAGGCAAGAAAGGAAGAGGCAGCTGTGGCCATGGGCATGGAGTTGATCTTCAGTGTCTTGTCTTGAGGCTTTAGCATCAGGAGGATGCCTGGGGGCAGGGCATCCCTTGGCAGTGCTCCAGTGCCTGTAGTAATGAAAGCCCTTTTGCCTAGTCTCCTTGCCCTGGCTCCTGAACCTTGCTGACAGGCAATTTTCCCTGAATTTAAAAACTGTTGGACATCCTGACCTCTTGCTATATTCATCTAACCGCCTGGAGTCCCTAGTTTTGATCTCTCTAGCTCTGATCCATTCTACCCATATTGATTGCTATTTGATAAGCCTCTTTGACTTCAACTGAATTGCTGGGTCCTAGTTATTTGAAATCATAGAGACAATAAAGCTAAAAAAGACAGGGGGTTGAAAGTGGAGATGACATGGGGAAAATATTTATAACAAGGCTTCGGGCAAGGACTTTTCTCCTTTACAGCTGGGATTATCATCTGGAGATAGTAAAAGTATTTTCTCATTGTATGATACATGCATAGACCACATCGCAGTACCTGGCCAGTAGTTAAGTTAATATTAGCTATTAATATCGTTGTTATTGTTATTACTGATTTGAACCTTCAAATTAGCCTCAGTTTTCCCAGATCTTCCTCAGTATCCTTCATAGGTCAACTTTACATTTATTGACCAATGAACAATTAGTTCTAGGTGACATGAAAATGATTTCTTATAGCCAGTAAAAACATGGGCAATTAATCATTTTACATAGGATTTTTGGGAAGGAGTTTTAGTGTTTATAATTAATGACTTCGTTGCCTTTCCATCAATCTCTATTTCTACTCACTAAAGTATTATTTATAAAATTCTTTTAATACTTATGTGGCATCATGGTAATGACTTTTTTTATGAATATGCATCATATCTCCCCCCATTAGACTGTAACTACACAAGACAGGACTGTGTCTCTCAGTATTTCGTGCCTCTACAGGTCTTCCTGTTTTGCACATGGCAGGAATTCAGTTAAAATCTGTTGACTGGCTCAAGTATGGGAGAGGATATGTGTACCATACACTGTAAAATGAGTTCCTTCTTAAAATTAAGTGGTTCTTCTACAGAGATAATACTTTAGTGGTTAAGCTGTTAAACACTCAAGGTAAAAAAAAAAAAAAAAATCAATGTGCTACCTCAATGTGATCATCTTCATTTAATGGAAAGTATAACACTAAGACTTTTAGACTTTTTTGCTGGAATCCCTAAATGCATCGATATAGATGTAAATATAGATACAGAACAGATATAGATATAGACATACATATATATCTGAAGAATGATTTAGAGCATCAATCTGCAATGCACAGCCTTTTTCAAACATCTCAAAAAGCAAGCTAACATCCATAACTAACAAGAAGCAACCGATAGCAATAAAATCCTATTAATAGTTTTTATTTTTTCAAAGTGGAATTTCTTCTTTAGATGTTACTTATGCTAGTGATATGTCATGATAAAAATACAAAAATAAGTTAAATTACCAACAATTTGGGTTGTTTATTACACATTTAAGAACATAGCCTAATTAATAATCCAAAGTGCCAAATATAGGTAAATTATGATAGTTCATGTAACAAAAATAACTAATGCTTGTTGAGTTGTATTTTTATACCAAGAACCTTAGTAACTTTAATATTACAATGTTTTTGTTATTAATGAAACAGAGGAAATTATAAAGTCAAGTATTATTTGGCCATGAACCTTACATCACTATTCTAATATATTGGACTCTATGTAATTTCAATTAACGCATTAATAGTAATAAAAACTTTAAAACTGTTTTAAATCTTTTGAAACTAATGTTCAACACTCATTTTCCTCAGAGATAAATATTACAAAAATTACTGTGTAAATTATGAAGTCACTAAAATTCTTCTGTTGTGTTTACCTATAAGAAATATGCCTAAAATAACTCTTTCAAGTTGTTCTTTTAATAGTAAGATGTTGATTTACAGATACTACACATATAATCAGTTATAAAAAAGTATTAACAGATTTTTAGTAGAAAAGTCAAGATATTATAACTAGAATGTGTAGGTTTTTGCGGGCATATCTAGAGAAAAAATCATAGGATCCCAATAGCTATAGCCATCACTGTCATTTCCAGAGTTTAGAACAATTTGTCAAGACTCTAGATTATTTTAACTTAAAAGGTAAAAAAAAATTACTCTGAGCCATGCTCTTTGTTAAATGCAGAGTTGGCTTAGGGGGAGGCAGGTGTTCCAGGCAAAAGGACCAGCACATGCAAAGAGACAGAGGTGAGGGGGGCATGGTCTGTTCAAGAAACCAAAAGTAGTTCCTTTTGGCTGGAATGGGGAATGGCAAAAAATGAAGATGGAGGAGAAAAGCAAAGTCAGATCCTGAACTGAGTTAAGGAGTGTAAAGTTTATACTGAAGGCTCAGGGAACATGATCACGTTAGTATGAGAATGCTCCCTCTGGGTGCAGTGTGTAAGATGGATTTGAGGGGTGCAAGAGACTTCACAGCCACTGTATGATAATGATAATAATAGTGACAGTTGTTATCTGAGCAGTTCAGTTGAGTGACAAAAGCAGAAGCTCGACTTTGATGGCTTTAATAATGTCTGGGAAAAGAAGTGCAACAGTGTAGACTCTTATTCAAGAATTTAGGCAATAAATGAAATAAGGGAAATAAGATAGTAGTCAAAAAAAGGATTGAGGGAAGACTATATTTTAAGAGAATGGGTAAAGCTAAGTTATTGGGTAGGAGAAAGATTGTCGTGAAGGAACAACTATGGATAAACGGGAGAGAATTAACTAATGGGATGCTGTCATAGGAAGTTGCTGGACTGGGTACAATCACAAAAGTGCAGGAATTAACTATGGCAGAAGAGTGAGTATCTCCTATAAAAGGGGCAGGAAGGTAATTTAGATGGTTGAGAGGGAGGCTGTTTGAGTATAAACTTGATAGTTTCTATTTTCTCTGCAAGTATGGTTTGAATATTTAAGGGAGTGACAATAATCAGTCAATATCAACAGGACTTGATCAACAGAAGTTGATCTTTGCACTAATTTGCAAAGAAAGAGAGAGTAGTGTTTGATAATTTTCATACTATCAGCACAGCACTTACTTAACAATGGTCATTTTTCCACCAAATCTATTTAGCAGTATATTCTATTGCTAAATTATGAATGCAAATTCTTAGTATCGATTAATATGCTTACATTCTATACGTCTTCTAATATTTTTACTTTTTGGAAGATTCAAGCTAGACAAAACTTCTCCTCAATGCACCTACCCTTGTCAAAACCTGCAGGAGAGTCTTTCTGCCTCCATATTTATTCATCTGACATGTAATTATGGAGTGCCTCATTATAGGCAGGATGTCAAAATGAGAATGTTTCAGTCCTTGTGGGACTTACTATTTACTAGACAGTGTCTTCTCAGTAGGCCCTTTCTTCATACAATTTCTCTGCTATTAAGAGAAAATGGGTATTGCTTTTAATTAAATTATATTAATTTATGCATTATAGATTCCCATAAAAAACCAAAGCAGTGAAATTTCTCTATTTTGTACCATTCTATTTTGCAGAATATTTCTATGAATAATTAAACCACAGATCACTTCTTTCCATGAGATTTGATCTATGAATCAAACTATAAAACTCTCTAAGACTCAATTACTGTCTCTTGTATCTGAATTAGACTATTTTCATGTCTTTTAAAAATACTTCATAACACATACTTTTAATTAAGTCATACCAACACACTTCCTCTCACTTTTAAAATGAAATAGAAAGGTTTTTAAATACTGCAAATATACTTAATTTTTAAATATTATACATGTATCTACCTTAAAAATGACTGAAATAGCAAAATAGCAATATTATTTAACAATAAAGATGAAAGTCAAAGGAATAAAACTCAATTACTTGGAACGCATGGGAGACTGTGAACTATTATATTTTCAGTTTGATTGTGATTCAGGCATCTCTTTTTGTTGAGGAAGTTTTTGCTGAAGAAATCCTATCACAGATACCTTTCTCTCTTGGAAATATACTAAATATAAATGACTATTTCTTTCATAATTGAAGATTTTACTATGCTTATAAATATAACCAGAATATTATTAGTAGTATTCTTGAAAATGTTGACAATGTAGATCAAAATGAACATATAATGATATCAGGTTGCTACTGTTTCCAGTAAATTCCTAATGTAAGTTTGCTTTCTTTTAACTATCATCAGTGTAGGTCTGGAAACAAGGTGCAAAGAAATGGATACTTTTGTAGGACTCCAGTGACTGAGATTTTTACGAAGTATTCAAACAATGAAAATTTTTTTTTCTAGTAGATAACTATTTAATAATTACTTATATTAGAATTTTCTTACAGGACTCTGGGCCTGTAGACATACTTTTTAGTAAAATACTTCAAGATCTTCATTAACTACTTTCATTTGGAGAATCATAATCTCCATCTTAATATTTAAAAATAGATAAAAATACTTAAAAAAGATTTTCACTGTGCTTTGAACTCTTACTTTATATACTATTTTTCCTCATTTAATCTAGTAAATAAAAAAAAAAAATCTTCTTAGCTAAACAGTGAATTATTCAATTCTCCTGATAAGAAAAAAGCTATTTGAACTTCTAACATATCTCTGAATATTCAAAGCTTTGAAATTTATTTTCAGGTAGCTTTCTTTCAACCTTGTTTTAGAGAGAATTTTATTACTTTTAAAGTTTCTATCGCTGGTTTCTAAAGAAAAGAAAAGCAAAAAGCTCACTGGTAATCAAAGTCTCAAAATAAAGTAGTGTTTAGGTATTCCATAAAAGTGTTTACAAGTCACAATGCCAGCAGTGCCCTAAATATTCTAAGAATGGACTAAATGAATGTGGGGTACAGCATCACTAGTATCCTTCCAAAATTGGTCATAACAGAAAATGGATATCGGAAAAAGATTCTTTCTCCCATCCCATATAGTCCCACAATTGTCATGTCAACAGTAATTAACTAAGTGATATAAATCAGACATAGAAAGACAAATACTGCATGATATCACTTATACGTGGAATCTAAATAAGTAAATAAATAAGTAAGTACATCAGTCAGTCAGTTAAACTCATAGAAACAGAGAGTAGTTGCCAGGGTCTGAGGGGTGAAGGAAATAGAGAGGTTGGTAAAAGGGTACAAACTTTTCTCTATAAAATAAGGTCTGAAGATCTAATATAAAACATGGTAAATATAATCGATACCACTATATTGTATAATTAAAATTTGCTGAGACTAGAACTTAAATATTCCCACCAAATAAATAAATAAATAAATAAATAAATAAATAAATAAGTGAGGTGATGAATGTGTTAACTTAAATGGATGGTGGGAATCCTTTCACAATGTACACATATATCAAATCACCACGACATACACTTTAAATATATTACAATTTTATTACACTTCAATAAAGCTGAAATTAAAAAAAAATAATTAAGAACTGAAAAGTAACTCATGTTCATTTGCAGGAAGATAGATTTTTATAATTAAGAAGGTAACAGCTAATAATATGGTTATAGTGACAGAATCTGAAATACAGAAAGTTAAAGAATAAAATGAATTCTCATAGTAACACAGTCCAAAAGACTCATGATCAACTTTGTATTGGGTCTCTTTCTAGGCTCTTTTTCTAGAAATTTCTAAACAAATACTTTTTTAAAGGATCATAATATGAATATTATTTTGAAAACTGCTTTTTTACATAATATTGTCCTTATTTAAAAAAAAAACTGAGCCACACTATTATATGCATAATAACATCATATAGAGATAATACATAATTTATTTAACTCATTCTTTACTGATTGACATTTAGATTGCTTCTAGACCTTTGCTCTTATAAACTCTATGATGAAAAACACTGTCTATATATATATACATTTATGGACTTATTTCAGTATGCATTTCTGGAAGTAGTAATGTGTATCAAAGGACATGTATAATCTGCCCTTTGATACATACTTACAAACTGCACTTCTAAATGTACCACATTATTCCTCCCAATTTTGTATGAAAAATATCCATTTCTTCAACATTACTCATTATAATAAATATTATAATTCATTTTCATCTTGTCCAGTGGAATTTAGTTTTAACTCGATTTTTTATTACTAGTGAGGTCGAACATATTTCCACGTGCTTATTAGACATTTTCACCTTTTTCTGTCCTCTCAGTTTCTTAATGTGGTATTTCTTTTTTCTTCTTCTTTTTACTATAGATCTGTAAGAGTTTTTCACGTTCATTGCATTTAGTAGGTATATGTGTTTCAGATGTTCAGTGAAAAGCTTGGGCTGGTGCTGTAAATTTGAGATTTGTAGCCTATGGGAGGCATTTAAAATCCAGTAACAGATGTGATCACCTACAGGGAGAGTTTAGAAAACAAGGAGAAATGAGTCCAGGACAAAAATCTGAGAAAAATGTAACATTGAAAAGTTGGGCAGAGGAAGAGAAGTCAGCAAAGGAAAGAAGGCAAAACTATTAATAAGGTAGAAAGAATGCCAAAGGAATATGGTGTCACAATAAGAGAACAGAATGTATCAAAATGGAGAAAATGGTAGATGATATGTAATTATGTTGAGAGGCCTCAAATAATGTCTGTGGGTTTTGGCTGCCTGGAAGTCACTGGTAACCTTAATATTGAAGCAATTCTAGTAAAAATCTGGAGATGCAGAAGGTAACTTGAAGTGGACTGGATTCCAAATGGCAGATGTAGCATGCATAAACTTTTTTCAATGGTGACTGTGAGAGTGGAGCAAAGAGATTGGGTAGTTGGAAGGAGACTCTGGGTCAAGTTTGGAGATATCAGCTCAATTTGATGGAAATGATTCAGTAGAAGAGAAACTAAATTGCAGGAGAATGATGGGAAAACCTTAAGGAGATAGTTTTTCAAGAAAGCAAGAAGAAATAGGTTCTAGCAAAAGGACTAACTCTTTTGGATATCTTTGGCCTAGGTCACCGATTTTCTTCAAATCGAATAACCAGGTTTCAATTCTCATCATACTTGATACAGATAACACAATTGACCACTTATTCCCTCTACTCGTTGACTTTCATGACACCCCTCTCTCCTTGTTCTCTTCTGTCCTTTCTGAGTGTATCTTCTAACTTCTTCTGGGGCCATCACTTCCTCACCCACCCAGCGTTGATGTATTTCAGAATTCTCTGTTTCATTTTTCTTCTCATTGTACATGCACTTCCTAGGTGATCTCTTATGGATAATCTGTCATTTATATTTCAATGCCATCTACATTGAAATCTTGGTAAAAAGATTTTGTATCCAATTGTTTGGTGGACACCTTCACCCAGATATCCTACGGGTACCTAAAATTCAAGGATCCCATTCTGAACTCATCACTCTCATGTCACTTTAAGATTTGTTTTCTATCTTCTATCTTCTTAGTTAATGGTATTGTCAGCTACCAGCTGCCATATCCAGATATCATGGTTGTGCCCTACTCCTTTCTCCCCCTCTTCATTAATATACAAGGCTTACCCATATTTAATTCTTGATTTGAAAGGATTGTTACACAGGAAAGGGCTGAAGATAAGAAAATTTGATTTTCTTTTTGAAGAAAGAAGTAAGGTTGCCCATTTAGGTAGAGTTGAGAAATATGTTTGGGATGTGAGGGCTGGAAGTGAATGAAGATTTGATATTGTCACGGACGACTGAAAAGAGAGCCGTGTAGGAATATATAATAGGACTGACAGTGTTGATGTCATGCTGGGACCAATGAGTAGAAAGACTACTTGTTGACATTATCCTGACATTAATAACAAAATTAGAAAGGAGTATTCTCATCTTATGCTTTCTTATAGTTCCCCAAAGATGGGAACGAGTGAAACCAATTTTACCTGGTCTTCGGGCTCTGCCTTATTGCTCAGATTGTCAGTTTCGAAGGCAGAAAACCAGCTCAGAGATAGCATCAGCACTATCTGTTGGAAAAGAAAGTGGTTCGATTTCTTAGGCATCAGTGAGTTTACTTGCTCGAAATATTTCTCTCATGCATGTCAATGCCTTAAATTTCCCTAAAGGAAAAATGCTTAATTAAATTCAGAGATAAAGTTTAAAAATTAGGGAGCATTTAGCAAGAATTTGAACTTACAAAAGTTTAAAAGTTTTCGATAATAAATGGTGTCATATTTGCTTTTCTCACTTTTAACTTCTTAAATTAAATGGAAAAGCATTAGCTAACTATATATAAATCAAATATGATCATGAGAGAAGCAAGAAAAACAATTACGGATTGTCATTTTTCATTTTAAAATGCAATGTGTGGGTTTCTTTTCCAAAAATTCTCAGAAGTGCTTCAAGTTATGAGGAACAGAAAACAACATTAATACTTATGTAGGTTTAAGAACAATAATTTGCCAGTATTCACATCAGTAGTTTCTGCATTGTGGACATGTCACCAAGAATCTCTGACAGATGACAAGGACTAGCTTTTTTCAAAGAAATTGTTTTAATTTTTGATGACCAAAAGGTACCAAAAAGATATATAAAACATCTGTGTCTGAAATTATTGAATTGGTCAAGCTAAGCTTCTCATCCATACTTGATACTCAAATATTAGTTCAAAGTCAAATATATAGGGGAAAATTCAGTTTCAATTGCAAAAAGCATCTAGTTGCTTGACAGATGCACTTTTGGATACCTGTTGTTCTTGTGTCTGCAGAGAACAGTGGCTCCCACATTTTACTACATCTTCACTGACTTGTCTTTACACAAAAATGCCAACCCAGGCCCAAAGTACAGTCATGTGTGTCTTGACACAAAATCTCAAAAATGAAAAATATGACACAATAAATCGGTCTATTAAGAAGCATGTAAATAATCAAATAACTAAAGAATTATTGATGGCTAATTTGATAATTATAAAAATGAAAGTGATAAAAATGAGTCAATATGATGAATTCACTTTGCAATAATAATCCAGCTATTTACCTTGGTAAGAAAGGGCACTGGCACTGATTATTTTTAAAGGGGATCAATTTGCATTTAAGCTGGAAGCTTTGTTAGGAGGATGAAAAACTTTAGGTGAGGTTGTTGATAACTTTCCATGACAATAAGCACCAAAGAACCAAGGCTAATGTACAGCTAGAAATAAGATATATCCACCACCTACCCTTTGCCACCATTTATACAGGTGTTGATCTTTAACAAATAGATGCCATATTTTTCTCTAGCAAAACGGGTTTATTTTGAAACAATAAAGAACTACAGTTCAGGATATGTAGTCTAATGGAGAACCACATGCAACAGAGAAACAAAGGGGAAGAACACTCTTATGGACTTGGGTGGAGCTGTTGTAAATGAAGAATTCCTTGGGGGAAACTGAAAGTTCAAAGTATAGTGACTATTCATTGGCTTAGCTATGGTCGTCTCCCATTGGCTGAGCTGTTACTGGACAAGGAGGAATTTTTCCCGCAACCGAGGTAGTAAAGTAGTATCACTTCCTGTCAGAGATGCAAGGTACCTCTCTTCCTGTTCATGTCAGTAATGTGCACTGAGTGACACATGCAAAAGCTCTCTCTTTTACCCTGCCAACTCCATTTAAAATGAGGTTTCTGTTAAAAAAAATTTGCATAGGATATTGAGAATAGTGTCCTGAATGCACTGGGTTCGGGGTGGGGCTCTGGGCCTTGAGGTGAGGGAGGGCAAAGCAGTTATTAAATCCCAGAGGACAGAGCAGAGATTCAGATACAGAAAAGACAAGACAGAGGCCTTCCTCCTAGACTCAGGGTAGCAGCCCTAATTCTAGCTTCTGCAGCTGGAGTATTCATTAATGTATTTATTTTTATAAGGCACGGGTTTGATCAAAGGAACAACTTGCTGGATCCAAGGAACAAACAGAACCAATGAAACAGTCAAGTAGGCCAAGCCATCATTGGGCCTTAGAATTCCTGAGAGCCTGGGAGACAGGGCTAGGGGATCCAGAAGCCAGCAGAACAAGCCATTTTTTGTACACTAGTTTCAGAAAATGTGGCTTTCTTGGATATCTTTCTTGGAAAAGTTTGTATTACCATCCCTTCTCATGATACGAGTCTCTATGGACACATTCTAAATAGAGTAAAAATATCTATTTATAAAACTTTATCATCTCTCTCTCTATACAGATATGTAACATTAAGTTTTTATACTGCATGTAGGTCCTGAGGTTTTTACCAGATAATCATGAATGTTCACTTTCCTCAATCACAGCCACTATGATTGCAGTAGGGAACTACTCTCTCCTGGTTCTTTGACCTTGTGTTCTGTCTGTGGTTCAGGTACTCATACCATGCTCCAAGTCCCTGGATCACTTTCAATGCCATTGTATGTTTAGCTTTCCACTCCTCCACCAGGTGTGTAGGCTCACTCATCTCTTGGGGTGGGGGGGATTTGGTATAGAATGTATTTTATTCTTGGAGTTAGAAGTACTAATAGAGAAAAGGATATGAAAGAAATCTGCTCAGATTTGCCCCAGTTTCTCTTTGCCATCACTGCTCTTCTTCATGATTTAGAGGAATAGAAAATAAATAAGAAGGATGAAAACAACTTATATTCTCTAAGCACTTAACTAATATTTTTATAAATAGCACTTTAAAACTGCTGATATGTCTGATGCAATATGAGCCCTGCTCTGACCAATCTTCATTTTCCTTTCCCGAAGTACAAACTAAGGGATGCCCACAGGTAGTTGCTTTTCAAGCCACAATTTGGAAATGAAGGATTGGGTCATTTTGTTCAATTAGCCTTTTCTTTGGGTAACAAGTACTGAAGGCAGCAGTTATAAAGTTGGAGGCATTATAAGGAGTATTTTTTTATTCACTATTAACACTTTCACCCAAATTAGTTGAGGAGGGAGTAAGGCATTAAGGGTGGAAACACAAGATAGATGGGTTTTGATGAGTAAGAGAGAGGATGTTGGTGCTCAAGGCAGTTCTTGGTCTGCATGAAGCCCTATATTGGAGACAGACTTGACCGAAGGTCACTGAATATGCCAGAGATGAAGTGGTGAGACTCTGAAGATGTCCCCCAAGCCTCATTCCGTTTCTCCAATATCTCTAGTTGAAGACTTTATGGTCTAAGGGTTAAGAGTTTTATAGGCTACTTGATCTCTGTCTTCAAACACTGAACACTTTATAATTCTAAAGTTTCATTAGTTGTTTTCCAAAACTTTCACCTAAACTATAAACTGGTAACATTTTTTAAAAGAAGTAAAAATTAGATTTGTTGAATGCCTATGTATCAAACATGGTGTTATTATCTCATGTAATCCAAATCCTGTGAAGAAGGAGTTATCTTCCTGTTTTATAGGGGAAAGTGGACTCACAGAGATTCATTATCTTACGTAGTATCTCACAGCTCTATGACACAATCTTGGAAGGCTAATTTCAAAGCTCATTCTCTATCATATCGCATTAATGCTATGAAAAGCCCACCAGTATATACCACCCATCAAGACAAGAATATTTCAAAGGTAACAAAGATGATTTTAGAGAGGTCCATGAGTTCTCTGAAATTAAAACAAAATTTGAGAAGTTGTGTAATTTATTGGAAGGGACAGTTTATAATCTTCAACAAATCCCAAAGGGTTAAACTATAAAATTAGAAGACTCACTGCATCCAGTATATTTAGAAAGTAACAGCCATATTCCCTTTCAGTTCCACCATATGGCATCCTGAGCTTATTAGCAACATACTCAGTTTTCTCCAGTGATTGGAGCAAGGTTAGAAACCTTAGAAAGAGGAAGAATATTAAATAATAATGAAATAGATGAGAATCCATTTAGCTATGTATGCTGTTTGGCAGCTGCCTATATAATTCCTGGTTATCAATATACCCCAGAGGCTATGATGCGGTCATTACTATAATTTTGCATCAGAAGATCCTTGGACATCATAGAGTCTAAACCCCTTAGTTTACAGATGACAAAATCAAGGCCCTGAGGGCTAGAGTGACTCATACATTTTCACATAACCTTTCACTGGCTTGTTAATGAACTTAATATTTACCTGGCAGTCAATTTTGGCCATCATCTGTGCCTCCATGGTCAGTCAAGGGAAGGAGAAACATTGGGCTCATTCTCAAATTGCTCCTTCCAGTTCTAATATTGATCTAGCATAACCAAATACTATTTAGCTTTTGAATTCTAATAAAATTCTCTGTGGTGGCACCACAGCTGTCTGGCACCAGTGTGGTCAGTGAACGATGTCAGGAAAAGTTGACATGAGGCTGAGGATTCTTGTATTCTGAATTAGTAAACCAGAAGAAGAAAGACACACACCTCAAAATCTCAAATGCAACTTAATGAGGCAGGCTTTGCCAATTTTGCTAATAGAAACCAAGTTATAATGATAAAATCAGTAATTTAATTAGTCTATTGTAAATGAAAACATTCTATCTATACCACTATTTGAAAGCATTATTATTTTATTGATTTCCATCTCAGTGAAAATATAAGAAAACATTTTTTTAAAATCCATTTTAGAGTCTTTAGACTTTGTGTTAAGGAAAAAAGCTGCTAATATAAATTCGATTTTTAGACTGCATTATAAAATTTCATTTTGGTTCAATTTAATGCATGCTCTGGTCATCCAACATGATCCTACACTACTGAAATAAATTAGGTATTTGAAATAAAAACATTGCAGAAAGATTTATTTAATTAACTTAGGCAGGAGGAGACTGCATATACGGTAGAGACAGCTCTGAAATGGGGTCCAAGGAACTTCTATGGGTTGTGAGTTTGGGCAACTCACTTCTCCTCTCTAAGCCTTAGTTTTTCTTCCTGAAAAACGTTGAAGTCTGTGTGATTTTTAAGGCTTTGTCCAGCTCTAAAATTCTAAGTCCATGTATTTATCATAACATTTTTATCCCTAGATATGAACTCAAGAAACTTATGCTCATTATAGGGGGGAAAGAAAAGACATTTAAGCTAGATTACCAAGAGTAGTTGTTAAGAATTAACAATAATCACACAAAAAAGTGAGGATTGAAAAAATTTAAAAAATATATTTTACTTGAGATCCTGTATTAAAAAAATACAAGTACTCTACTATAACAGTTTATTATAGAATCTTAAAATAAGAAAATCTTAGAGGCCATCATTCAATCTAATTCATGATAGAAATTGCCTCTAAAGTATCACAAAGACATGATGTCCATCTTTCGCATAAATATTTCTATTAGCTAATGATATGAGGAAGTCCATTTGGACAGGTCTAACTGTTAGAAAGTCCTTCTTTAAGGTGACTAAAATCTGGCTCCCAGTTGCCTTTACTTATTTATCCTACTCTCAGTCTGGCATATAGAGTATTGATTCTCAATTGACCATGGAGCTATCTTACCATGCCTGTTCCCTGAACTCTTTCCTCTCTTCTCACTAATGCCTGACATTTTGTGGTCCCCCTCCTCTATAATTTTTGGAGTCTAGAAACAAAATGTGAGATTATGTAAATAGAAAAGAAATTAGTAAACTGGTAAAGAGCTATATAGTAGAAATCAAATAGCTCTTACCTGTTCATAGCTCTGTATGAACAGGTAATCTAAATTATAATGAATCTAGGTCTTGGGGAGGCTTAACTTTAACATATATGCATTTTACATTTAAAAGAACTAATTATGACTTCAAATTAAAGCAAAAAAACTAGTTTACATATTCCTGATTATCTCTTCCCCTACAGTTGCATTCTAATATTTTTTCCAGTTTTACTAAATTTTGCCCCCTCATTGTCTGCGGATAATTTTGCCTCTTAACAGGGATAATTAAATCCATTCAATATAAGGTCCCAATCAGTCTTCTTTCTGCCTTAGGTTGAATATTTATCTTAAGGTAAAATTTCATTCATTTTACCCTTCTCTCCTATCTCAGAGAAAGAATTTTCTCCTCAACTCAAAAATGAATCCTACACTTTTCAGTCTATATTTGATTTCTACCAGCCTACAGGAAGACCTTGCTTTGTTAAGTTCTCTTTTTCTCAAATCTTCTATCTTTACTGGCAGGCTATAAAATGCTCTCAACATGTTAAAAAAAAAAGCAGAATAATGGCAGTGTTAGATGGATAATGGATGATACTGGCGAGCCACTGAATCAACCATATCTACAGTGCATCTAATGCTACATTTCTTTGAATATATTTTTCTTTAATTTTTTGAATATATTTATCATAGGTTATTTAAAGTTTTTGTCTGCTAAATCCTACATCTGGGTCATCTAGGAGTTCTTTTCTGTTGATTTTTTTTTTTTTAACTATGGGTCATATTTTCCTGTTTCTTTACACGCATAGTAATTTTGAGACTTAATTCAAGGGGAAAAAGGGAAAATGAAAGGAGACAGTTGGAAAGATATTGAAATGATGCAGGTGAGAAAATATTGTGGCCAGAACAAGGAAAATAATGGTGAAGAAGGTGGAGAGTGGTCAGGTGTATTTTGAAGATGAGGTCAACAGATAGTCCTGATGGATTAAATTTGGAGTGGGAGAGAAAGAAGCTTCCATCCTAAGCAATTGGAAGGATAGCATTGCCATCTACTGAGATGGGGGAAAATGATGCAAGAGAATTAACAGGCAAATCAGGATTGGTTTTGGATCTTTAAATTTGAGATGCTTATTAGAATATAAGTGATGTGAGCTGTTGTATCTGAGTCTGGAGCTCCACGGCAAAGTTTGGGTGGAAATTATCAGCCTATTGGTATTTAGAGTCATGAGACCTCAACACATCATCAAAGGAGTGAGAATAGGAAAGAGAAGAGGTCTGATGTCTGAGCCTTATGACACTCTAAATTAAGTGATTAGGGACATGAGGAGAGAAAGCAAGACTCTGAAAAAGAGTAGCCAGTGAAGAAGATGGAAACCTAGGAAAGTATGGTCTCCTGAAAGCCAAGTGCAAACAAAAAGTGTCTCAAAATGAAATGGAGTAATTAACTGTGTCAAATACAAGAGGTCAAGTTGGATGAGAAATGATCACTGTATGTGCAACATGTTTCATGACTCTGAAACAGCAGTGCCAGGAGAATGATGGGGTGAAAACTTGATTGCAGGGAGTCCAAGAGAGGAGAGTACTGATGACTGTTTAGAGAAATTCTTCTCTAAAGGGGAGCAAAAAAAATGGGTTGTAGCTGGAGGGTATGGCAGAGCAAAGACTATAAGCTAGGAGTGTTTGAGACAAGTCGAAGGACAAGACCTGCTAAAATATTTTCTTCTGCAGAGGACTTCCCTGATTTTACCTTTCCTCCCTCTTGTCTTAAAGACTTATGCTCTCATAATACTTTACCTGCAATTCTTTATGATTCTATTCTACTTTGCATTTATTGTTATTCAATGGGTATATTTTAGAGTATAAGCCCCTTGAAGTCTGGTAATGTGTCAGTTATCTTTGTGTCCCTTAGCACCCAACGGTTCCCTGACTATACAGCTACACACAATAAGAGCATAATATATAATTATTAAATCAATAAACATATAATTAATTATATAAATAAATAAGCACAACAACAGTAGCAGCTATTATCTTTGTGCCAAACATTCTCACGAGTGTTTTATATAATGTTACTAAACTTTACATTAACATCTTCTCTAAGATACTTTATGCATGTACAGAAACTATGAGAAGAGCTGATAATTGACTCACATAGAGGATAAAACTTTAATCAATGGATGTGCATCAGAGGGAACATGGTGAACCAGTGGATTCCAAGTGAAGCAGGGTCAAGGGTTTTATGTAGTATGGTAGGTGTCAGCAAATTTTTTCTGTAAAAGGCCAGATAGTAAATATTTTAGGTATTATGTCCATACAGTCTCTATAGCAACTAGTTAACTAGTTAGCATGAAAGCAGCCATAGATAACACGTAAACAAATATGCTGTATATCCAATAAAACTTTATTTATGAAGGTGCAATTTGAACTTCATACAGTTTTCATGTATCATTATATATTATTCTACTTTTGATTGTTTTTCAACCATTTAAAAATATAAAGGGTTGTACAAAATCTGGTGGCAGGTCTTAGTCCCTAAGGCCATTGTTTTCTGACTTCTGGGAGAAAGAACAGTCTTTGTGGTTTTGGCTTAGGTATCAGTTTTTAACTCTAATGAAAACTCAGGTTGGCCATTGTTCCTGTTTTCATGACCCCTGCTCTGGAGCCATTGATATAATCACATAACCACCTGAAAAGTATTTTCTGAGAACTCTTTATTGAGTAGTCAAAATTCACAAAGATGAATTTGAGAGATCACCAAAAAGAAAAAGGTAAATACTGGAGACCCTCTCGTGTTTTTTCAGTTCTTTTATAAAACCAAAGATTAGATAAATTGAGTGACTTTTTCAAGACCACATATCTCAAAACTGACAGAACTATGTTAGAACTGCAGACCTATTGGGTCCTCATTTTCTTGGACAGCCTATAGTAGGTACAATATTATGCAAGTCATGAATGCCTAATAATGAATGTCTTGTTCTAAATGTACTTATTATACTTCATATGTCATGCACACAGAATGTTCTGTGTGTATTTATTAGTTAAGTGATTAATTAACCTTTAAATATTGGCATGGTGAGAGAATAAGTATGTAGTATCATCTTAATGGGTAAGTCATGCTTTTATGCAAGACAAGGTGTACTCTACTAACCAACTATTAAAAAGCAAAAAGCACTTGTTTTCATACTAGCACAAATTGCATTTGGGTAAATTATTCCATGGTCTGCCACAGTTAAATCTCCAAAAGCTGTGAGAGAGGAACGAAGTCTCTCAGAGACTGTTGAAAATTTCCAAATGAAATACATTAAATTACTTCAGCACTGCATTTTCAAGTTTCTTCTCTATAGCCCAAATTCCATAAACTATAGGACAATTCCTACAGCTAAGACTGGGGTCTAATGGGCACAAAAAGGGCTATTTCCTAAGCACATGAATTTGTTCTCTCTTTCCTACTTCATCCACTTAGCTCACTTTTGATGAATGCTTGCTCTCTATATCCCTCAATTTATGTAAGAAAATAATGAAATAGAATGATGTCGAGTATGGGGTTTGTTTAGATATTGTTGGAAGACGCTGTGATCTCCTGACTGCATTAGGACAAATCTTCAGTTAAAGCAGCTATCATATGAGGGGAAGGGTGCATCTAGCAAAGAAAGAATATCGATGTGACCTATTTTAGCTTTATTTTTTCCCAGGTTGACTTTACATTGACAGAAAGTCTGAAGTCAGATATTGTTTGGTGCTTTGTTTTCTTTTTAAGACCAAGCAGAAAGGTATAAAGATACCATAAGATTCATGGTTTTTCAAGGTGAAGTTTCAAATATTTGTAGAATCACTTCCACCCCTGTTAGGAATGATATATTATGAAAGCTTTTAAAAACTTTCTTGATTTAATTCTTTTTAAAATTCTGTAACCCAGGGGTGGCTCTCCTTGGTTTCAGTATCAAAAGGGTATCGACTGCCAGTAAGTAATAAGCAGGACTAGGAAAAAGAAGAAAATAAATTATTTTTTACAATAGGAAATATGCAGTTGCTTAAAACAGTAGTTATACAAACAATAATAGTAATTATAACAATAATAAAACCCTGTTTGCATAAATGCAAATCTTAGTCATTTTCTCTTTCCTGTTTGGTATTATAATTTTATCATTTCTATCTGCTGAATAAACAAATACATTCCTAGGCTATGTTTGTTACAAGAAATGTTTTATAGGCAAAGGAAAGCAGGGAACAGGTCCTGATAAGGGAATTCATTCTATACTGCTCCATGCTTGAGCACACATGTGGAAATTTCAATGACTTAAGGAAAAGCCATATGCAGATATTATTCAAGGATATTTAGAAAGAATTCTAGAGATTTATTCTTATATCCCTTCTTGAGCAAAAATGCTCTCATTAATAGTTTTAATTACAAAAGAACAAGAAGATGAACTTTTTTTTTTTACTCTATTTTAAAATATATTTTAAAATTCCCCATAATGAAAAGGTCACCCTAATTATCACTGATGAGAGAGCATCGTAGCTCTTATTTCTTAGTTTTGGTGAAGGCCACCTGGGATGGTCTTCCAGAGGGGCAGGCTAGTGTGAGAAACAATAGATGATTAAACACAGCCACCCATGACTGACAGCTGCTTCCTGACATTTGGGTTAAACCATGAGGGAGGAGACCCAAAAGGGGAAAAGGAACAGGTTTACATGTGCTTCTCAATTATTCTTATGAGATTTATATAGCTCCATAAATGAACACCACACTGTAATGAAAAATATGTCAAAATCAATAGAAATTCTTGCTGTTCAATTCTTCCACTTCTTGAATTCGAATGTAAGGAATTTAAAGGATTATTCTTGTTATTATTGCTAAGTTCTCTGCCTTAAGGGTTGCATTTTCTGTATAATTTTGCTTGCAAATTCAACAGCCTTACAAGGCTTGAGTTAAAATGTACAGAAAAATTTCTCCTTAATATATAGTAAAATAAAATAAAATGAAAATTGAGGTGAATTTAGCAATTTTGGAGGAACGTTTGGCCTTTTTATATTCATTTAAAAATGCTTATAGTTAAGTATTCTTTAAAAATCCAATAAGATGTAAGACAATAAATCCATAACAAATCTCCAAGGTTTTAATTGTTCATCAGCTGTATCCAGATTCCCGAATACCTATTTCCACTAGAAAGCTAGAGGCTGTTGTCAGGGAAGGCAGAAAAAGCACATGGTCGAGGAAGAGGTGAAATGGAAGGGAGTGATTAGAACCCCTGAGTGAATCTACATCAAAAAAAAGATAAAGGCTAGGAAAACACTTTTTGCTTTGCAAAAAAAATTTCATGCACATATGCATCAAAACCAGATGGAAATGCGTTCTCCGCATCAAACAATAGAACACAACTAACAAGATAAATTTATCCATAATTCGCCACTCATGAAAAACTCCAAAGCTTAGTAAAGAATCAAGCATTACAAGAATAACCTCTTTTCATTCTGTTTTGACCTTCCTGCATCAATTCCACTTAGATAAATAGGCAGTGTACTATAGGATTGCTAATTAATACCAGACAAATTTTAATGACAAGAAATCATCTTGCTCTTTAGTTAGGAATTAGACAAAGAAATCTGCAGCTACTTATGTATGTTAAAACTTCAGGAATATTCCAAGTTCATATTTCTTTAGGAGAAAAATCAGCATCTATGTCAACAGTTAGATGGGTGTGCTTATGTGTTTATCAACATTGAATTGAAAGCAAAGCGGTATGTGCAATGACACTAAAATGTGAAAGTACTGCTTCAGGAAATGCCCTATAAATCATGCTTGTTCTTAACGTGACATAAGAGTAATTAGGAGCAGGAAATTGTGCCATGGGGTTCTGCAATGGAAGCATAATTTCATCTTTAACTATAACCCATTCTTTCTGTTTAGGGAAAAATAGGTGGAATCTGTGCTTTGTGTGTTATACAAGGTTCTAAATGTAGACTATGTGGTGATGGAGTATAACAAAGCTATCTCAGGTTTTTTGTTCCTCTAAAGTGTGATTTAAATGATATAAACATCCAAAAGGATGTCTTACATTCTGGACAGCCTCCACTTTCTGTTAGCTCCTGAAGACTGTCCCCACTTTATTGTTTTCTGAGAACCTCCTCATTGTGGTCAGGGTAAGGTCCAGTATGGCAGGACTTACCTTGAAGGAATGGGGCAGAGTAGGAGAAGAAATAAGGCATGTCTCCTGCAGTGGAGCCATGACCTGGTGGGAGGAGGACAGCCTCCTTTCAGTTGGGAGAGAGTTTGGACAAGCTGGATTCAAAATGTTTACTCATTCATTCAACAAATATTTACTGAGCAATTGCTATGTAGCAGACACAAGAGCAAGTAGTAGGAACACCTGGATGAATAAGTCCTTGTCCCTTGCTTCAGATAGCTTAGGGTATAGCGAGGGAAGAGTTCCCCCACAGAACAGGAAGGGGCAGGCTTATAATTCAGAATGATAAACAGGACCAAAGCAGAAGGACACAACCCTAGTTGTAGGAAAGGATATAGAAGGGCAGCCAGATTAGCCCAGGAGGTCTTCTCAGAGAAATGGTATCTATGTGAGCCCTGAAAAAAAAGTATTCCATGCGGAGAGAAAGCAAACATAAAGAATGTAGGAAAGGGAAAGTCGTTCAGAATGACGAGCATGGAGGGAGCATGGAAAGTTGAAGCAACCCAAGCAGAGGCCAGCTTAGGAAGAATATGTTTAGCTAGGTTAAGGATACAGGTGATAATAAAGGTCACTTTTTGGCCGCTAAGGGAGTTAAGAAAGATTTAACAGTGGCATGATGAGCTGAGTTTTAGAGGAGACTCTGTGTCAGCATTACCGAGCCTTTCAACACATAAAAAGAGAATTCTGGCCATAGGCTGAGATCTGGGAAGTAGACTCCCTTCCATCAGACAGAGAGAAAAGGATACAGAACACATTACTGGGAAGGAAAATCATGGCCAGGGGATGTTATCTAAGTCTGGTTAGTAAAACTAGACTCAAAATCAGACTCATTCAAGTCCCATAGCTCATTGTTACTGAGCTTATGAATATTGAATTATTAAATTATTTTCAACTACCTTGTCTGTCTTTCATGTGGTAAGTGACATATTTAAAGTTTATTTCATTATAATTATTTCCAAAAAGTTCAAAAGTTTGATATTTTTGAAGGCATCAGATATTACACTCTATCTCTTCCCTTTTGGATAAGCCTTCAGAGACTTGATTTCAATTTATATGTCTTTGAAGATAATTTGACCTGCTTATTCACAATTCAGCATTAAAACCAAAGTAGGGCGTCTGCAGCTGTAGACAGAGCCTTTAGGTATCATAAAAACCAGTAAGTAATAAAATCACAAAACATCTAGTCACCATCAGACTAACAATGCAATTTGTAAATGTGAAAGTTTCAGGTCAATGGGTTTGTGGTTATACATTGAAGCCACTCATTACTGCTTCTTAAAGTAAGACAATAGCCTTATAAGTTTAGCGAAATTTTTATTTGGAGCAGTTTTTCAGCATGAACATTAAATTCAGATATTATTTAATTTGCAAATTCAGAATAAGAAATGTATTCTAAGATATGTTTCACTGGCTTTATCTTACTGCAAATTTAGTCAATAGTAAAATATATAGGTATCAATGATATAACATGTCTCTTAATTAAAATATCTGATTTAAAATGAGCTATACTTTACAATGTATGGCAATGTAGTCCTACAACATTGGATCTAATTCTTGGAATGACAGTTCTGTATAATGCAATCTTAACATGAAAGTTTTAAAAGTTTTCCTGAAAGTAATGAGAGTTCCTTTGAAAGGCCACAGAAGACGTCCGGCCAGCTTTTAAAAAGCTTGATAAAAATAAACTTCTTTTCTCCCTGGAGCAAAGAAGTAGACTTCAGAATCTGCTTTCCATTTCTGTTTCCCAACCCCCTGTGGCCATCTGGAAAACAGTTCACCACTGCACTGATGTTCAGAAGGGCCGGGAGTGGGAAATCAAATGTGAAGCTTTTAACTGTGCTGTCAGCAAAGGAAAGATGGAGTAGAAGATATTGCTGCTACCCTCTTTTAACAACCTTCTTTAGACTAGGCATGGTGTGAAGTCCCCAAGGGAACCACACAATATATGTTTTAACTTTTCTCAGTCTGGCAAGGCCTCCGGTAGTACACTGAATTGTTTATTTCAGATAAGCCCTTTGCTACATTCAACACCCAGAAAACAAGCAAAACAAGCATAGCAATGAGCCTCCTTGCTGAAGACATTGGGAGAAGGCAGGAAATCATAATAGGAGGTGTACTAGAGGCAAAAAATAAGCACCTTCTATAAAAACAAACAAACAAAAAATAAAAACGAAAACAAAAAAATGGTGCTGATGAGTCTTGGCATTTAAATAAATGAAAATCCAGTGGAATTTTTGAACACGTTAAAAGAATAAGTTGAGGAAGAAATTTAGATTTGGAAAGAAAGGAAGTGTATATATAGGAATAATCTATTTTTAAAACCTAACATATTCAGAAACTGAGTGTGTGTGTGTGTGTATGTATATATTGTATATGTGCGTGTGTGTGTATATATATACATATATATATATATATACACACACACACACACGCACATATACAATTTTGAAACCCCTAAGCATCTTATGTGGAGATATTAAGTGAAACAATATTCTTTCTAAAACGAATTACATATTGATATAAAAAATCCCATCTTCCTGTTTATTTTGAAACCTACCTTTCAAAAATGTAAAATGCGGCCACTGGCATATTTAAATTTACCTATTCCTTTTCAGGCAGTCTCAGAGTTGAATCCTGCATTCTTACCATATGCCAAGGGTTAGGCCATTAATATGTAAAAGAAGCTGGTATCTAGAGAATTGACTTTATAATTGGAGAAAACCAAAATAAACCTGACACTTCTCAAACAATGCTGCACCACAGCATCCCTGTTCTCTTAGGCTATTAGGCCATGTCCAATTCTTGGTCTGTCAGAGGATACAGCTGCCTCCATGTGCCAGGGAAGGTTTAATTATGGCAACTTTTCCTCCCACTGGAAAGCCTCTTCCTGTGGTTCGAAAGTTTGAATTATTCAAGCCCATGTTAATACACTGTACTAAATGCTCTTTTTGGTCCAGTGAGGCACAACTGGGACTGTTGTCTTTTTGCAAATTTAATTTCTTTCTTTCTCTCTCTCTCTCCTTTTCTTTGCCATCTTTCTCTATCCTTTCTTATTTCCTTTGTTCCAAAATTAAAGGCAAGAACCAAGGAACAGTACCAAGAAACTCACGAAATTTGGTATAGATAATCTTTTATAGACTATTCATGTGAAGTCACGGGAAAAATAATCTCTCAACTAAAAGTTTCTCGAGCATAGCTTCATTCTTTTAACGCTTTTTGTTTTTACAAAAAGTAATGTAATTTATATACTTTAACCAGAATTTGAGAACTTTCAAATACATTTCTCATAAATTCGAGCTGTTAATTTGGTTTTACTTCTAAATGGAATCAAGAATTCTTGATCTTTCCTGTTGAAGCTACAAAGAGTTAATAGACATGAACGCTATTTTAATATCTAAATCTAGATTTCAGTCTTTGATTCGTTTTTTTAGACTTTGCTTAAAATACCAACTCTAATTTTCACTTAGTCTAATTTTTAGTCTAGTTTTAAGTAGTTATTGTGACTTCTTATAACCAAAGTCAGTATCAGGGTAATAAGTAGTACCCTTAGATTAAAGGTTACCATGATTTATAAGCTTGGTTTGTCATTCACCACCTGCAAGGCCTCCTGGAGACTTAGTTTTCTCATCTATAAAATGAGAGTACCAATGCAAACCATATAAAGAACCTGAAAATTCAAATAGGATTGTATAGAGGAGAGTTTTTTCTAAATTATAAAGTGATATATAAACTAAGATGTCTTTGCTATTTTTTTTTTATGTCATAAAAGAAACAACATCTTTGGTTTGTACTCCATTCACTTAGATAAAAATGTTTTAGAAGTGTTTTTCCTATGTCTGTTTGTTTACGAAAATGTCACTGAGTTTACAGTGCAGACAGTGGGATTTCTTTTCTTTCCTATACATTGAATTTGTTGTTTTAGGAGGAAAAAAAATAATGTTTTAGGAAGAAAAAAAAAGGTAAGAAAGAAAAATAAATTCCTTGAAAATTCCTAAAATGTTGTATAGGTCCTGTAGCTAATAAACTGGAGAATTTGTGAAAGTTATTGACTATACTGAGAAGTGCTCTTAGAAACTGTTTCAGGATATCAAAAAATGATATATCTCCAAAAAGAATCCCAAGTCTTTTTCAGCAGTAGGTGGAATGGTTTGACAGAAAATACAGATAGGAAGAACTTATTCAAAATAACATTGCACGTAGCTCTGAGATTAGAACAGCTGTTGAAGGACTCAACCAATCCTACCAGTTGGAGGTTATTTTCATCTCTGCACAGGTCTAATTATTGGATGTTAATTGTATATCTGCCTTGTTATTGACCAGGAATCTGGTCTTAAGCATTCAATGTCAAGACAAACCAAATGAAATAAAACTCTGAACCCCCTTTTAAAGAGTAACAAAATGATTCTGTGCTCATACACCATTACTTAGAATATGCTCAGCCCACCATCTAGGAAGAACTTAAAATTCATTAGAAAATGTTAAAGTTTAATATCAAATCTATATTGGCTTCACTTTTCACATTAACAATGTATTCATTGACAAACCCATTCACGATGCAGACCTGAAGTCTGTACTATGATGAACCATTATTTTACAAAGGTAGTATTTCTGGTGCTAACTGCAGAGTTGTTACGAGTCATATATTTTTAAAGTTTTTTTTTCTTTAAGTGTGTCCTTTTTTATAGTGAGAAACCAGTTGTGAAATCATTCATTCCCAAAGAGTTATGCCATGAATTGAAAAGCTAGCCTGAGCCAAGAGATATAGTTTTAGTCATAACTTAGCAGTAGAAACTCTGATAACCCTCTACTATGCATCTCCACAACCACAACTCGAGTGGCGATGAATCTTCCAGCTCCCAAAAGCCTGGGTCAATGACCACGGGAGCCAGGAATAAGAGCTAAAAGCTCCTTTAAAACCAGTGTTATAAATCTTTATAACATTTTCCATATTAAGTTGAGGAAAGTAAAATTACAAACTAAGACCTTACAGCCAGAATAAACTTATTTTGTAAAGGTAAAAAAATCCTCAATTTGTTCTTCTGAGATACACAGACACATACACACATATACATGCATGTATATGTATATATGTATATTTGTGTGTATTTATATACACACATGTATATCATTGTATATACAGATCAGAGTAGAACAGTAGATTTGAAGGGAAAAATAATCACTAAATTTAATCAAATTAAATTAGGTGAGAAAAAAAGAGAGAGACACAATATCCATGAAACTAAAATCTGTATTGGTCTGTAGCTCATGTTAATCTACGTACACTATTAAATGACTTATTCTCTAAAGTACTAGAATATTCAATTTGCACACCATTTTCATACATATGCCAACTTTATAAAGTGAGATAGATTACCTATTATAATTTTGAATGGTTATTAGCCAAGTGTATCATATTATTTTGATCAATTTGTTTAATAAAATAAAAAAATAGGCATGTTTATGTTCTACTGGGAAGATTGTTTTTCTTCCCAATTAAATGTATACTATAATTGTCAATTTTCATTCTTCCTTGTTCTACACTGACCTTGAATTAACAAAAAATGGCTTACTAAACTTTCTCCCTCAAGCATACAATTTTGCTTTTTACATTTTCTTGATCCACTTTCTATTAGAAAAAATAAGTAACTTTAGAAAGAAACTTAAAAGTTACAACAAATGATATGGAGTATGTCTTAATATTTAGTATTATAAATACCATTTTGAGAAGGAAAATTATTTTTTTGTCTGTTAAGCTCACTTTTGTGGAGTTGTTAAGATTTTAGTAACAGTAACATTTCAATTTTAATGTATTAAGAAAAAAGATAAAAACGAAATGAACATTAGAGTAATATAGAATAGTTTCTGCTTAGAAGACATTTAGATGACTAGAATTGTGCTGAATTTCCAATACAAATTAGAGTATTAGCCTTGTTTTCTCTTTTAAATAACATATTTAACCTTTATTCATTTGTACTTTAGACAATTTAGAGAATACAAACAATTAAAAGGAAGAAAATAAAAATTATTTTTAAGCCCAGTTATCCAGAGATAAGCACTATTAATATTATGCATTAATAAATAATTTTAACAATATTGAGCACTTACTTTATGCATCATATATATGTGTGTATATATATGTATACATACATATATATAATCATTAATGTATAAACACTCATTATCTCCATTTTGCAAATGAGAAAGTTAAGGCAAGAGGTGTTTAGTAACTTGCTCTGGGTAAAAGGTCACATATTTATAAGTGGAGAAGCTGGGATCTGAAGTTGGGCCCTCTGAACTATTGCAGAGACTGTGACCGTAACCATAGCACCACAACATAAGGCTTTCTTCTGTGTGTATAAGATAAAAGGAGACTGTAATTTATATACTATTTTATAATTTTTTTTATCCATGTAATATACTATGAACCTCTTCTTACATCATTAAGTAATTCCCTACTGAAGCACTTGAAAAAGAAGCATTTTGACAAGTAAGACATCTTGTAGTATATGGCTGTTTTCTAGCATGGTATGCTGAACAACAACAATAACAAAAATGCTCTCTATTATCTGACATGTATTCAAATTAAGCAAACGTCTTCTTCTTTAGGCAAACAGAAATTACCATAGCGAAACTGATCAATGATCTGATCAGTCCAATATCCTATTTCTGAAAATGTC
Organism: Pteropus medius; assembly: GCF_902729225.1. Lineage (NCBI taxonomy): Eukaryota > Metazoa > Chordata > Mammalia > Chiroptera > Pteropodidae > Pteropus > Pteropus medius. Next base: position 31,209,427 of record NW_024340696.1, read on the forward strand.
CAATGCTAGCTATTTTAGTAGAAAACATAAAATCTCCCATAAAGTACCTAATTGTGTGATACTGCAATAAGACAGAAATTTCCCTTTTGCCCAGTTTCTCATCTTCTCCTACCTAAAAGCTTTAGAGGGAATAGTCCTGGAAATTTTATCCTACCAAAACTGGTAATGTGTGAAGGTGTTATTTTAACACACATATTTATACTCATATATGTACTATAAATGTGAAGAAATGAGAGTTATTTCTGGGTAGCTCAGAAAATTAGAAATTATTATAGCTATTTTTATAAGCACAAAATACACAGAGTACACATATATAATTAATCCATTACAATTTAAAAAAAAATTGCTAGGTAATATACAGCACCAGTGAAAGCAAAAGCTAAATAGCATTTGATAAAATAATCTTTTCTTCTATTAACAGTGTATTGTAAAATACATACTTTAGAAGAGGTAACAAAAAGACAATTATTGAATGGCAAAATTCATTGGGTGTGTTTCTTCACGGTGCAAATCAGAAAATCAATGCAATGGTACATTTTATTTTGTTTTATATATATTGAAAGTCCCATCAACTGCTGATATTATATTTGGGATTTAATGTGGTTCTAAAAATATTACGAAGTATATTGGCATGATAGCCAGGAACATTTTAAGGAGGGCTTTAAAAAAAATTCTTCTCTGAAATCTTAGCTTTCTCTAATGAAAAAAGACATAAGAGACTGTTATCGTTCACATCCTGTCTCTTGGAACATTTGTTCTTAGAGCCCTGAGTTGCCACTCAAAGACAGACAAACAGATAGCCACAAAGATGTATATATATATATATATACATACACAGACATATGAAACAAGACCCAAGAGTTTTGTGAGTTTGAGTTAGTTAAAAAAGAGACAATAGGTCTCTCCATTCTGTGCTCTTCCTCAATGGGGAGAAGGATGTGTATTAATTTACAAATTAACACTCATTGACAAGCATAAGCAATTCTTTAAAAAATTTTTTTTTTTGTTTGTAGTTAGAAAAAACAACAGTAGGGCCCAAATCTAGGAACTGAAGTTTAGTGCTCAACAATAATTGGAAATTATCATTTAAAACTTCAATATGTGAACTAAAAAGAGTATTCAGTCTTCTTTATTATTTTGTAAGAATGAGTAAGGAAATAATGACATAGTCTAAGAGTTTATTGCTCTTAAAACACAAGGAATGAAAATTTATGAATGCTGGCTCCTTTTCTAACCATCACAGCCCTGCTTCATCAAATTAGCTTTAACCACATTATTCTAATCTCTTAATTTTTCAGTAACAAAATAGGGAACCATCCCAATCTTTTCCATTCATTTGATTTTAGGATAGCTATTGTAACCTAAACTGATGTTATGGAAAAACTCTGTATTAAATATGATGATATACATACATACATATTTGGCATATAATATGGTATTTTTTCAATTACATGGAAACAAATTCTCTCATCAATTATTTGAAACTCTTTACAAATAACAAATGTAGAAAGAGATACTTTGTCCTTAATATATAATTATATTAGATATAAATTATATACACATAAGCATATATGCATATATATGAATTATCATCATCAAAATGCTGCTTGCTATAACGAAAAGAAAAACATTCTAACTCACTAATTTCTGGAAATTAAGGATATCCTTTGATATTATTCTTTCCTAACAATAAAATATCCACTGTTAAGGGTTTTCTGTTCTTAATTTTTGAACACAAGGTCATTTCTTCATCAAATACGGAGCTAAAAACACAATCCTTAAATTGTGGCAAACCACAATTTAAAATCTAAATGCTCTCTAAACTTACAATGCCATAGGTTTTAAATTTACCAACAACTTAATAAAACCTGTTTTCATTTGTTCGCTAGATTGTAGCCCTCTGAACTGTGTTCCTAAGAAGCAGTTCAGTACAGTGTTTAAAAGCATGGGTTTGGCACTTAGCAGGACCTGGGTCTACATCCTAATTGCTATTTCCTAGTCATATGTTTTCAGACAGAAGTTTTGTGAAGTAAATGTGGAGTTTATAGAATTTGAAGAGAACGATAACTAGGTGCATCTGTGGAGAGCAACAAAAGTGGTAAGATAAAAGAAATATGAATCTTATAAATATTACTGTGATTTTGGTATGCTGTACTCCTCTTTGTTTTTATAAACTTTGAGTAATAACTTTTGGCTATTTTGAAAAAAAAAAAAGAGAGAGAGAGAGACAATAGGCCCAAAATGGAGTCACCTATGTTAAGCCCATGTTTCCAAACCAAAACTTATTATCTAACTTTATTATAGTTTCAGCCTCTCCCAGGAATGTTGTCTTAAACTAGTCAACCTGGAATTTCCTGGTCAGCATTAGTGAGGTGATCTGCCTGATCGACCCCTTTTCTATTTTCCAAGGAAAGATGTGATAATCTGCTCTTTCCTTGTCCTTGCGCTCTTCTGCCTATAAAAGCCTTCCATTTTGTACAGTTCCTCAGAGGTCCTTCCTATCTGCTAGATAGGATGCTTCCCAATTCACGAATTGTCAAATAAAGCCAAATAAATCTTTAAATTTACTCAACTGAATTTTGTTTTTTAAGAGTGAATAATTCTCTTTGACTGGAGATCCTGCTAAAAGTTTCAGGGAGAAGTAGGCACTTAACGCTATCTCTATCCCCACGCTTTTCCAGTATCTCTCATCTGCTGTCTCTTGTTGCCATTCCCCCAAAGAACCAGGATATTAGACATAGTCTGTGCCCAAGGGTTTGAATAAAATTCAGTCCAAAAATGATGGGGACCATCGCTCCGTAACTCTGGGGCTTTTCCCTGACCTAAATAGCTATCAATTAATCATCCTTACTTCCCACAATTGCATGGCTCCTTATCTCCTTAAGAACACAGACTGTACTTTATGAACTTTGTATTCCAAATGCCTAGCATAGTTCCTGGGACAAAGATGTTCAATAGATCCTTATTGGAACAATGCCTGATACATAGTAGGTCCTCATTAAATGCTGATTGGTGGAATATTTGAATGGATCAATGAATATACTTAACTGTGATTAATTTCTCTAGTTAATGTTATATATTTCAGTCTAGAACATACAAATTTAAAATCTATTTCATAGGAGTTATCATAACACAACATTGCAGTTTTTACACTGAAATTTTACCTCCTAAATACAGCTCAGTCATCAGTTTAAAAAAATTAAAAAACATACATTGGACACTGATCAATCTTATTTATAAATTCTCCTTGGGTAAGAAAAACAGTGCTGCAATTGCTTCCATATCAGCAAAGCATGCAGCTAATAAGTCCAAGAAACTTGAAGATATTATACATTCTACAAGAAAAAAAAAAAAAACTTTGGATATTTATTTTTAAAATTAAAGACATAAAAGTTAAAAGACATCTCATCATTAGCTTTCTTTTACTATTTTTAGTGGCCCCAGCCAGTAGGCAAGCACTGATGGAGTTACTTCACCAGTCTCCCTTGCTTCTGGCACCCTGTTCCCTCCTCAGGCAGGTTGCAAAGAAATCATTCCAGAAGGCTTATTTCCTTATAAATCTACAGATGATGAAACCTTAAGTCAATCATAACCTATGTTTCCGTTTGTCAGCTGAGGACATTAACATTTGTTACGTATCTCCTCTTCAGGGAGACTGTGAAAAACAATACTTTCCAGAATGTGCCCCCTAAACTTAGAGGAACACGTTGAGTACATATGTTATACTTTATATCATTACCTAAGTGATGGGCAGAATTGAAATAAAAAAGGTTAAATGTGATATACTTTGAATTTTCCAAACTTTATTTTTATGAACTTTGAAATCAAAGTTAAGCATTTTACATTTAAGTACCTCTCTTGACCACCATTTTTAATTAAACACAAAATGTCCAATAGGTAATGAGTACCATACCTCAACTAAAAAACAAAAGTGATAAATTTCTTTTATAGTAATGATTATGTAAGCTCTGGGGAGCCAAAAAGGCTACATCGACTTATTATATAAGAATTTTTTGTCCTCAATAGCCATTGAAATGCAATGCAATTATAGACAGCATTTTTCTATAAGTTTTGTGAATGTGTAATATTTCAAAATGATCAAATAGAGATTTAACTACATACAAGGTGTATTTTTTTAATTTCAATGGTAATTACATTTTAGAACATAATTAACAAGCCAAAGCAGTCTTTCGAAAGACCCGCTAAAGTATGAATCAGCTTTTAAAAGTATGCCATGTACCAAACCCAATGGCTATTGCTCTCAATAGTACAGGCTGAAGAAGACAAAGAGGTCAGGCAATCCATTGTTCTTTTTCGGATTTTCAGAATTATCAATAGTTAATTAGGTTTAAAGGGAGAATTCTGAGTTTCTTTAAAGATAGCATGAAATTTCTGAAGTTTCTTCTATAAATTATGCTCTTCTGATCAAGATCAGACTAAAATTGGACTACTAACAGAGGAGATCACACAGAAAGAGGTAATGCCAAAAGAGATTTTATTTTCTTCAAGATTATTCAATTCAGTTTCCTGTTCCTCAACAGCCTTGTCCTCAGAGAATTCACACTACTATGAACATTTTTTTTTGTTTTTTTTTGCAAAGTGATTTGAGTACCAAATGGTATATCAGAGTCAATGTTAAATTTCTCTTTTGAAACAAACTTACTGGGAAAGCATTTTTTTATTTCTAAAATTACAATTTAACAATGACTAGATGCCACTTGTATTGGTACTGTGATAACCACCTAAGAAAGTTAAAAAAAGAAAAAAAAAGGAGATAAGATAGTTTTCTGTATAAGTGTTGTGTGACTCTCTTTAACAAGAAGCCATCAACCTCCATAAAGGAAAACTGTCAAGAATATGTTTTAAATAATCTATTATTTAAAAAATTCTTTCCACTGTTTCTCCTGAATGCACTATCAAGTAGCAAGTGAAAAACTGGAGCTGGGAACCTAACAGTGTCCAACTCTGGGGAGTCAGCCTCACTCAGCCTCTCTCTAGGTGCATCTCTTCCTGTTACTTGTCAAATGGGCTCTCTCAGACCACCGTTCAAGGCAAAGCTGACTGACATCCCTTTTCTCTGGAGATGAAATGTCTCAACATAGGTAGGTTCAGTCCCACCCACCCTGCCACTCAACTCCTTAGTATAACTACTGGTTGAGGAACAAACACATGGTTTCAAAGATCTTTTCTTTGGAGCAAGTAGCAAGCTGATTAAAACAGATACATAACTCTGTATATTTCATGTGAGGAAGCCATCCAGTCTCTGAAGAGAGCTTTTGTTTTGTATTCATACTGTCACTGAGGTGGTACATTTAAGGATTTAAAGGGTAATTGCACTAAACATTTATGCAGCTGCAAGTCATTAGTGAATGCAGTGGAAGGAAAAGGGAAGAAAGTCAAGTCAATGATTCATTTGACAGATATTTCTGAGGCCTGGTGTTGGGCCCACTTCCCCATTAGATGAGGGTGCTGGATTTGTAGATAAGGCAGTGCCATGTATAAGATAGATACTGATTTACGCAAAGCATTTAGTGAATCTTTTCTAACTTCTTTGTGGACAGGATGAAGAAAGGTGGACTGTCCATTAGGGAGATTGATAGGAATGTCTGATAAATGTTTGGTATCACCGGGAAGGAGATCTATAATGTCAGCCCTGGGACTCAGAGTTCAGTTTTTTCTTATTCAGCATTTGCTATCAATGCCTTAAATGAAGACACAAAGAGCCTCTTGAGCAGCTTAGTGTAAAGCTCTTGGGCTCTGAGTTTGAAATTCTGCTTTGATACTTCCGAGCCTAAGATTTAAATTCTGCAAACTTCTGTTTTCTCTCTTCTGTAAAAAGGGAAGAACAGTACTGATATTACAGAATTACTTTGAGAATGAAAGGAGGTAAATGTTAGTGCTTAGTACATGCCTAATATTTTTTAAGAAATGTTCTAAGAAACAAATCTGCACAGGACATAGTAATGTAGGGAGGAGGCAAGAGAATTAAAAATGTTAATCGAGCCACAATCAGAGACTACAATATGCTGACCAGCCCTGCGGCCAGGCCAAGAGGACACCTGCAGAACAAAGGAAGATTTCTGCTGGATTACTAACAACCCATTCCCCACACTTGTGAAGGGGAAACAGGAACCAAGAGTCATTCCCTAAGGCTAAACCCATGGAGAACCTATGGATTAAAGGCTGAGAACTGCCAGCAGGCCTTTCACTCTACATATTCTTACCTTTTCACTTCTACTTACCCTTCCCCTTGCTCACTGCATGTCCATATCAAAGGAAATGGGAACTGAAGAATGGCACATAAACTAAATTCCCTGAACACTCAGGGTCCCTCTCAGTGCCTTGTCCCTCTCTCTGTCTCTTGCACTGTCCCTGTCACTCTCTGCCTCTGAGAGGAGACCACACTCTGTCTGTGGAGTGTTATCCCTTTTCTAATAAACTTTCCTTTTGACTCTAACTTTGGTGTGTGTGTTGATTTCTTTCTTCACTTTCTGCTAAAGGTCCCTCTTCTTCTCTTGGTGCAGGGCTTGGTCTCCCCATCATCACTTGAGGAAATTTGCCCTGTCCTGCTTCAATAGGAAACCTAGCTAATATAGTTTGTGGCAAAATCACTGGCATATTGGAATAAGGGATGAATAAATAACATTTAAAAGAGATAAAAAGGTTGTTTAATTGTTTGTCAAGTTTCATGAGAGCCGGCCCATTTTTATCTTGCTTATCTTAGTAGACAACAGGTATTCAAAAAATGAAAGAATGAAAGAATGTTAAGCCCTAAATTAATTTGCAAAGTCACTTCTTTTTCTTTCAGTTTTGTTGAGATATAATGGACATACAGCAGTGTCTAAGTTTAAGGCGTACATAACAATGACTTGACTTTATCTATTTTGTGAAAGAATTGCCACAATAAGGTTAGTTAATATCTATCATCTAACAGATGCAAGGAAAAAAAAGAAGAAACAAAGAAAAAAATGTGTTTTCCTTGTGATGAGAACTTTTAGGATTTACTCTCTTAGCAACTTTCAAATATACCAAATAGCAGTTTTACCATCACCATGTTGTACATCACATATTTAACACTTACATATCTTATAACTGGAAGTTTGTACCTTTTGACCACCTTCATCCAATTCTTCCATCAATTACCTCTGGTAACCAAATATCTGATCTCTTTTTCTGTGCATGTTTTTCGCTTTTTGATTCCACATTTAAGTGAGCTTACATACTATTTGTCTTTCTCTGTCTGACTTATTTCATGTAGCGTAATGCTCTCTAGGTCCATCCATTTTGCTACAAATGGAAAGATTTCCTTCTTTATTTATGGCTGAGTGGTATTCCATTTGTATGTGTATGTATGTTTTCTTTGTTCATATGTTGATGAATACTTAGGTTGTTTCTATTGTAAATGATGCTGCAATAAACATGGGGGTGCAAATAGTTCTTCAACATAGTGATTTTGTTTCCTTCAGATATATACCCATAGCAAAAGTCATTTTTATAACGTCCTCAGGTTACACACATGAGAAGACACAGTCCTTCCTCAAGTGGGTAGAAACACAGGTATAAGAACAATTGTGGTGTGATAAGTGCTTAAGATAGGTATTCAGGGACTCTAAGAGCACAGTAGAGAAGCACACTGAAGAGGAATTTTCCGCTCTAATGGCTAACTTTGTAATTAGCTCTTTGTTCTACTTCTGTAGACATGCTTGCCACATAGGCTGAAGGGCAGGGTGATCTCGAGATTAACTGAAGACTCATCCTCCCCTTTGTTCTGTCTAGACATATTGCCTAAATTTCTGTCTGAAAATCTTATGCTCTGTAACTGCCCGTAGCCCATGGCAACTCCCACGCTCTATATCCGCGTGAGGATAAATTAACCAATTGGCTCATGCCGACTGTAACTGTGCAGATAAGCCCTATGAAAGTAAAGTTACCCCTGGGCTCAGGGCCCAGATCTTCAGAGCGCTAGCTCTTCTGGGACCACCAGCGTAGTAAACCTGAGTTCTCCAACTCTCCAAGTGGTGCTTGGTTTCTCGCCAATCTGATTTTTCTGCAACTCTTAATTGAGTTCCAGGGAAAAATGAGCACTGGGTAGATGGAGTGGAACCTCTGAGGTAGGTGAATGAAAAGAGGGTAGAGAGAAAAGGAAGGGGATTTCAGGCAAAAGCTGCATAAGGCTCCATATGTTTAGAAAACAGAAGTAAATTTGTTTTGCAACTGTAGGTGAGAGTTTAAAATAGAAAGTGGTTTTAGGTAAGATTGGACAAGTAATAAGTCATAAAAAGCCTCATATCCTAAACGACTAAGAAGTTTGAAAAGTATTCCTTAGACAAAGGGGAGTCCCTGAAGTTTTTTCCTCTGGATAATGATTGATTTTTGTTTTAGAAATCTTACTCTAGACACAGTGAAGAGGTGGATTGCACATAAAGACACTTCAGAAGACTCCTGTAGTAAAACATGCAGGAAACGATGAGATCCTAAGTAAAGGCAGTTCATGAGGAAATTGAATTGTAAAAGTTAGAAGAGAGATCTGGATTGGTAACATATTTTTTTGTGTGTGAATCATCGGAATATGGGCTGTAACACATAACAGCATATGAACACTGCTCAGGAAGTATATATGATATCTGAAAAGATGATGGCTGCTACCTTGGAAAACAACCCCAGCCTTTAAATGGTGAACTCATGAAGGAGCCTGAGGTAAAGCAGTCAGAACAAGAAGGAAAAGCAGAAGGAAGTTTTAGGACCTCAAAAGAAGAAAAGGCCTCAAGGAATCAACAGGATCAGATGTTGCATAGAGACTAACTACGCACATTTCAGTAGAATTTCAGTAGAATTTCAGTATAATGGAGGCACTTTTCAGTAGAATTTAGGACAAAAGAGAAATCAGATTGCAGTGTTTCCTAGAGTGAACTAAAAGTAAGGAAGCAAAACCAGTGAGGGAAGACTTGTCTTTTAAGAAGCTTGACAAAAAATCATGGAGAAATTTTAAACTATGAGAAGAGCTGGATGGGAATCTTCATCCAGAAAGGGTACCAGGCTAGCATTAGATCCCAACAGCTTTTCATGAAGAAACAATTGAAGGAGAGTCAGCTACAGGAAATTTGGAATGTTTCAGATATTTAGAGATTGAGACAAATTTCTCTAAGAGACAGCATCAGGGAAAAGAGGGCTGATACATGGAAGCAAACTTCAGTTCAACATTGGAAAAAAACTGCAGAATTAGAGTTAGCCAACAACACAATGCTTATATATCACTAGAATATGAACTTATCTTTGAAGTATTCAGGCAGAACCTCGCTAAATGTTGGACCAAGATGTATAGGAGGCATTCTAGCTGTTGGTAAAATGTTGGATTAGATGGTTTTAGATATGTCCCTTTGAACTCTTAAAATTAATCTTGCTAAGGTTAAAGTTATATACTTTTCCACCATATCTAACCTATTTAAAGAGATATATATCTTTATTTTTTTTTATTTAAATTTATTGAAGTGACACTGGTTAATAAAAGTATATAGGTTTTAAATGTACAATTCAATAATATGTCATATATATATATTGCATCATGTGTTCATGACCCAGAGTCAAATTCCCTTCCATAGCCATATATTTGACCCCCTTTACTCTTTTCATCTCCCCCACTTCCCCCTTTCCCTCTGGTAACCATTAAACTGTTGTCTGTACATATGAATTTTTGTTTGTCTCGTTCGTTGGTTGCTTAAAACCATCAACAAAACAGAGGCAAGCAACCGAATGGGAGAAGATATTGGAAAACAACCTCTTCAATAAGGGTCTAATATCCAAAGTATATAAAGAACTCATACAACACAACAACAAAAAAACAATTCAATTAAAAAGGAGGCAGAGGATCTGCACAGACACTTCTCCCAAGAAGACATACAAACAGCCAACAGACATATGAAAAATGCTCAACTTCACTAGTTATTAGGAAAATGCAAATCAAAACCACAAAAGATACTACCTCACACCTGTTAGAATGGCTATTATCAACAAGATAAGTAATAACAAGTGTTGGAGAAGTTGTGGGGAAAGTTGTACACTGCTAGTGGGAATGTAAATTGGTGCAGCCACTATGGAAAACAGTATGGAGGTTCCTCAAAAAATTAAGAATAGAATTACCATATGGCCCAGCATGGGTATCTACTAAAAATTTGAAAACATTTATTCATAAAAATATATGCATCACAATGTTCATTGTAGTATGAGTTATGGCGGCCAGGACATGGAAGCAACCAAAATGTCCTTTGAGAGATGACTAAATAAAGAAGATATGACACATATATACAATAAAATATTACTCATCCATAAGAAGAGATTAAATACTGCCATTTGCGACAACGTGGATGGATTTTGAGGTTATCATGCTAAGCAAAATAACTCATAAAACAAGTTGAGAACCACATAATATGTTTCTGATATAGAAAGAGATTTCTTTGTAACTCTGAAATAATTTTAATATTATGCAATATTAAGTCACCAATTATGTTTCACTAATATTGGCTGAAATATGTAAAAAATGGTTTTTGGAAATCCTTATAAAGATCAAGTGTCTACTTCTATTTATCTTTGCTTTTCTCTCAATTTTGAACTAATACCTGAATGTAAGCATGTCTATGTATTTGAGGATTTCAGTTCTCTTTGTGGGATGGAGAAGCTTAATTTCACAGATAATTATTTACATAATAATTAATAAGCTACTAGAAACCTTTTTTTTTTTCAAACCCACATATCTGGCATAAGAACTAAATTATAACCAAGAACAAGGTTTTACTCTGAGTATTACTCACTCGGATGTTCTCATTCTCTCATTCTGTCTTGCTTACACACACACACACACACACATTTAACAAAATAAGTTAAAATAAATGGAAGAAGAGGAATGGAAAAACGGGTTTGAATCATAATTATATTTTCTTATACCCTTTATTCAAATCTGATAATAATGATTTTATTAATCAATAAAATTTTACCTATAATGTTATAATAAATGGTTCTTAAGTGAGTAGGCATTTAAGGCAAGCACAGTGTCAGGCAGAGAATAAATTCTTAAAAACTTTAGTTTCTTTCTTCAATAAGACATTAAGTACTTGATTTAGGTCAAGCAGAATTTGGCCCAATGTGGAGAATAACTGTATTGACTATTATAATATTTAACTTTGCTACATCTGAAAACATATTAAGTGGGTAGAATTTCCTCCAAAGTAGAAACACGTATTCAAGTCCACATACAGGAAGCTGAAATTTCTAGCTGCTTCAAACATCAAATTGTTATAGAATAAGCTCATCTGTAACCTATGACCACAAATTTCCTAATACCTGAGAGAATCATGTAGAAAATAACAGTATAAGAGCATGGAGAATATATAGAAGGGAAAAAACTACTCAGAACTCATGTATGAGCAATTACTTCTCTAATATTCGTAAGGACAGTGTCATTTAGTTCTCTATAAACTAGGTCTACTGTGACGAAAGCTAAAATGATTGCTTAGGGACCACCAGACCATATCCAAGTGGCTTCTTCACAGCTTGTACAATCCTCAGGCCTCTACCAAGTGGCAAATAAGATAGTCATAAGTGAAAGAGAGTTCAATTATTTGAATAGTCCCATGTGTATGTCCCGCGGGTTTCTATTAGATTTGAAAGTTGCTTCTATTGTGAATTTATGCTCCAGTCGCTAACCATGCAGAATGTTTTAAAATAGGCAGCAACAGTGTGCCAAACAGTCACATATTTCTCAATGTAATGGCTGCCACTTGCTCAGTACAGAAACTACACTCGCAAAATTCGGATTTCTTATATTTTTTGAGTGCAAAACTAAAAGCCATTTATCTCACTGTTCATGAACTACTCTGCTACATTAACATTTTTACTCAGCAGAGGCCTGTTATGTTCTACTCAATGGTTAGTAAATATATTTCATTACACTAAGCAGAAATACTTATAGAACAACATCTCATGGAGGTAACCAGACACCCTGAAACAGATTCACTGAGGATTATATGAAGTTTTTATAGTTAGTTTTGCCCCCTAGGAAAAAAAAAAAAACCTGGGGTATAACTAATTACATAAAGTTATTAATATGCCTATCTGTTCATATGTACACGCTCATACATATTTGTTAAGTTCAGAATCAAAATGTATTCATACATCCCTGCTACCAATGCAGAGATATGAATATAATCCATAGAAAGAAAAATAAATAAATACATGTCCAATAAATAACAGGGAACTTGTAAAATTCACATATATGTACATATGTATATATATATATATATACACATATATATACACACACACATATATAAATACACTTAAAGATAATTTTTTTCACAGTGACATTTTGTTTTAATCACAACAAAAGTCCCTTTGCATGGTGCTAATAAAAATATCTAGAGAGAAGATACATATAACCACCTCTTGTTGCGGTAAAGGGCAGAGCCAACAGCAATGACTTATAAGCTTTGGAATCCATAAGCATTACCAGATGGAAAGAGCCAAAACAAAAGATACTCAGGAGAACAAGCTAATGTAAATAAAAACTACTGTTACAAGTAAATGCAGGCTGAAGCATGAAATTGTGTATTTTTTTTTTTAAATAACATGGAATCAAAATTTTAGAATTGAAAGGGATAATATAGATCATCCCTAGGCCAAAGATGGCAACTGCCTCAAGAGCCACTCAGATAACATGAACACAAGGCTGAATGTTGAAATGCAGGGCAGGGTCTATGGCTAAATGGGAATGTATGCTTCTCTGAAAAAAACAAAACAAAAACAAAAATAAAAACACTGTTCTGAATTAGGATCAGCAAGTGGATGATCTTATTTCAAACCTTTATCAAGTCCAACTACATCATTTTACAGATAGATGGACAGAGGCCTAGCGAGGCAAGTGACTTTCCCAAGACTACACAGCTAGCTAGCAGGAGAGCTCTACATGACTTCAATCATTCAACAAATAAATGAGGAATTACTCTGCACCAGACACCACTGCATGCTAGACAAAAAACGAATGCAATAATCGACACGAGGCAAAATGGTGTCTCTTCTTCTAGGCCTCCAGTTTAGAGGGGGAGACAGACAATTAAACAGGGACTTAGAAAACTGAGAGAATCTGTGTTATGATAAGCAAGTTCAATGTATTGCGGGACCCAATGGAGAAGCACCCAGCCCAAGGGGGTCCTCGTGCATCTGTATGTGAGCAACATGAGTGAGAGGAGAAGAAACCACATGAAAACTGCAGAGAAAGAACAAGAAGCAGGGCTCATGGAGAAAAGTGGCTTTCAAGACTTTTATCAGTTAGCATATTCTTTTTCTCACATTCTATCAATAGTACTCTATGAATTTGTCCATTTCTAATGAAGGCATTTCTCTCACATCTTTAAAATTATATGGTTCTATAGGTTCTATAGGAATCTATACTTTGTAGAGGCAAAGCACTGTGTTCGATGTAGAGAATACAGAATAAGCCTGGCTAGTGCTTTCCTTCAAGAAGTGACAGTCTAATGGGGAAATAGGGTATCTACCCCAGTATTTATACTAGAAAATAATGTTAGTCTCATGAAATAGTGTCAGCGTAACTAAAACTGCCAGAATAAGTAATAGAGATAATGAATACGATTGGATCTGATACGGATTTTGTGAATCATTACTGAAACATGCTTTTATGAACCTAAACATTATTTTTTATATGAATTATCTTTACTACAAAGGGAGTTAATATGTTTTAAAAAGGTTTTCCTCTAAGTGATAGTGGTGTCCCTTATCCTCCTCTCCATGCTGTGATTGTCATATATGAAGTATTAGTATATTTGCAACTGAAAGTAGTTGTTAAAACTTTATATAAAATAAAAATGTATTTTCAGCATTCAACAGTAACTGAAAAAATTTTGATTAATTGATGAATTATTTTACTGCTTGGAATTCAAACAAATAAAACAATGAAGATTGACGGAGGTATTTCCTCACTGTTAGAAGATATAATTTATTCTTGTAAAAAAAAAAAAAAACCTTTTAAAAGCTCAGAAATTATATGAATGCTTATGATGTTTTCTGTTTCAGATATGCATATATAGTGCTGTTCATATTCTAGGTTACACTACATTTTGTTTGAAATATTTAAACAGCAATAAAGAAGACTTGTCAGAATTCACTTTGGTCAATTTTGCACAGATATACCAATTCTTAATATCATTGTCATCTATTATGTGTCACTGTTCTAATTAGTTTAGTTATAATATCTCACTGTCTCCACAACTCTACAAGGTAGATGCTATTGTTATTCCTATTCTATAAAATTCAAACATGAAAACATAACTTGCTCAAACATAGCTAATAAGTGATAGAGTGAGAATTCAACCTTAGAGTGTGACCCCAGAGCTCACACTCTAGACTTCTATTAAATAACAGTATCCAACAACTAGATTTGTAGGAACTAAGACTGAATTTTTGGTAAAATGCCCTTTGTGTGCCCTGAAGGTATTAGATATTAGCTAAAATATATCAAACATGACAAGAAATATATTCTATCTAATTGAAATTTCTAAATGAGCTAAAAAAGAATATGTAAGTTTTGTTCTCTTACTTGCTCCTTCCAAGTGTAATGCTAATTACTGCTAGGAGGTAACTGATCACTAAAATAACATACGCTTCCTGAATAATGTTCCTTCTCTCATGGCCTGTCACCAAAAAAAAAAAAAAGGTTCTCCTGTGCTGATAAAGATAGCCTAATCATGCAACAAAAAGAAAAAATAATGCAAGTCTGAAAGACTAAGAGTTAAAATATAAAATCTTTTAACATATAAACGTAACCAGTAACTTTAAGCAGTGGTTTCTGAGATATGACATCAAAAGCAGAAGTTATAAAAGAAACAGATAAATTAAACTTCATCAAAATGCAAAATTATTGTGCTTCTAAGGACATCTTCAAGAAAGTGAAAATACAACTCACAGAATGAGGGAAAATATTTGAAAATCACATACCTGAAAAGCGACTTGCATGTAGAATATGTAAAAGACATTTTAAATATATAAAGTATAATAAGAAAAAATGAGCTAAGGATTTAAATAATAATTTTTCCGAAGAAAACAGACGAATGGCCAATGGGCATATGAAATGATGCTTGACATCATTAATAATTACAGAAAGTACTCAAAACCATGAGAAACTATTTTATGCCACTAGTATGGCTTAAACAAAAAAGACAGATAATAACAAGTGGTATCAAGGATGTAGAAAAATTAGTACCCTCATACATTGCTGGTAAATTGTAAAATGGTGCAGTTACTTTGAAAACATTTTGGCACTTCCTCGATATATTAAACGTAGAGTTACCATATGACCTAGCAATTCTACTCCTAGGAATAAACCCAAGAGAAATTAAAACATATGTTCTATATGAATATGTATATGCATTTTCATAGCAGCATTATGTGTAATAACCATAAGGTGGAAATAGCCATAATACCCACAAACTGATGAATAGATAAATAAAATGTGGCATGTTCACTTTTGGAATATTATTCAGCAGTGAAAAAGTGTGAAATGCTGATATATGCTGCAACATGGATGGACCTTGAAACAGTATTCTGAGTGGAAGAAGCCAGTCACCAAAGACTACATACTATATGCTTCATTTGTATGAAATGTCCAAAACAGATAATCAGTGGAGACAGAAAATAGATCAGTAGTTGTCCAGGGCTGGTACATTGAGGATAGAGGGGATGGAGAGTGACTCTAATGAGTACAAACTTTTTGGCGGGGAGTGATGTAAATGTCCTATTAGATTGCGATAATGGCTGCAGAGCTCGTGAATATACTAAAACCCACTGAGCTGTATATATTTTAAATGAGCAAATTTTATAGTATGGGAATTATATCTCAGTAAAACTATTTAAAAAAAAATAATAAGCAAGTTTCCTCAAAAGTTGATTCTGCAAAAAAACCTTTATGTTGGCAAGTTCATTTTTAGCATTAGATACATAAGTATAAACTATCTTGACATCTTTGTTATTATTCTATGAAAAGTTAACTTATTTCTAAAGATCATGCACAGGATACACTAATATCCCCTGAGAAGTTAAAGTGTTGTCCTGGTTAAAAGATGCCCTTATTTTCTCAGGCGTGAATCTACTTTCAAAAACTTATAATCTTCGCTCACCTGAGTAGATGTTAAAAAAGGCATATATAATTTGAGGAGCTCCATCTCCAGTAAGGTCTAGATTCAGACTGAGTATCCTAGCTATTGGTATACACTTAAGGCATCGATATCCCAAGTAAGCCAAACTTTTCTCCATATCCTATCAATCAGTACCAGGTCTCCTTACCTAACACTCTTTCCTAAATATGATAATTCTTTGTTTTCCTAATTTCCCTACCTGGGGTTGGATCCTTGACCTGAAAATCAATTTCAGGCACACTGACACTCTCCTTAGCTCTTATTATCTCTCCCCTGAAGGGGCTGGATATATGGCTGAGCCCTTAACTGCTTCATGATCTTCTCTTCCGAAGAGAATTGGTCTCCCAGGACCGTGACACAGCCATGCAAATGCCACTATCTGCTATCATCATCACCACGTGGATAGGCCTGCCAAGTTTGGAAGGATAAAAGGGCTTAGAAGAGGCCTTTTAAGGAAAAAATAGCTTCTTGGATAATTGACCGTTGATTTCTAGTGTTAAAACTACAGCTTATATTCATTAGATCTTTGTTGGCTTTGAACATCACTGATGACTCACTACGTTTGCTCTCCAAGCTGCAAATCAAATTGTCTGCTGTTCTCTCTCAACGATTTGCAAATATTTAAAGTTACTCAGAAAGGTGTTGACTTATTCTTGTAAAAGTGGCAGCCCAAACCATACTTTAGATATGCAGGAGGTATGCATTCATTTTACATGATGTCCCTGGATACCCCTAAATATATTTGTTAGGCTCAACTAGGTCATGGTAGAGACAGAACAATCACTCATTTCAATCAGTATAACCCTTAAACAGTAGAATAAAGGTAATAATAATCTAGACTTTCTGAAAGTCTTAGAAAATTATTATTTCATGATCGCTGGAATGTAGCAGCACATGTGAAAAAACTGAATGACAGTGTTTATCTAGTTTTATTTCTTTACCATGGCTATATCCAAGCACATCCAAAAAATTAAACTATCAAACATCTACTACTTGAGTAAAAGCAATGACAATAATTCAGATACGTAGAAGTGAGGTTAAAAGAAGTTAAGGCATCTCAGAAGCAATGTGAAATAATAAAAGTTCCTTATAAATACTCCGAGGAGCAGAGATTTGAGATATAATATTTATCTTGAAAGATGTTATTCCACTTTCTGGGCAAGCTTCAATGATCAGCACCTGCCAGGAATTATTGAACAAAAGTATGTTCTACTTTTCCCTCTAATCTTTTTCATTCCTATAGGATCCTTAAGGGTCATCTTTGGTCCTCCAATCCTTTATCTCTTAGAGCAATAATATTATGTCTTCATTATTCAGTTTAAATAGCCAATCTTTTCTCAAATGAAGAGTGAAAATGTTCCAAACTGAATATGGATTAACAACTTAATGTTACTATTTAGGTTTGCCGACATTTAAAACGCTCTTAGCTTGTTTTATTTAACTTAAATGTGTGTAGTTATTCTTAATGAATTCTTGAGACCATTTGGCTCCTAGAGATTAAGTGCTCTAAATCACTCAAAAATGTTTAATTTAAACCAAGATTGACTCTATATGGCTTTTCTAAACACATCCCTTTCTTAAATATGTGGGAAAAAAAGCCCCGGCAAGTTGAATGTACTTTCTGCATTGGGAGTTACCAGGCTTCAACAATTCTGGCCTCAATTCTACTGAAGCTGAAGCTCTAGTCTTTATAAAATTTTTAATAGAAATGAATTTTGAATTCTTTACTGAAAGTATTTAAGGATAGCCAAAGACATCCTGTCTTCATTGGCTTTCTACTGATTTAAACAAGAACGCTTAACCTGGGATTCTTGCGGACTTCAGAGATCTGAAAACCAAAATTATATGCAAAATTTAGCATACTGTGCTTGTATATTTTTTGGAGGGCAGAGGGACCATGGCTTTCATTGATTTAAAAGTTTTCTTTTTTTAAAAATTTTGCTATACTAAGAACTGCTGGTTTGAGAGAACATAAGAAGTTTTCTTGCAGTTTTCTTTTCACCTTTGTCCTTATCAGGGCACATTTTATCTTGCCAGGGGGATAGACATCCTAAAGAATTCAAAACAAATTTAGATGTACTCAGCTTATATCATGACACTGATTGCTTAAGATTGCTTATGAAATACAAATAATAATAAATGTAATTATTTCTAAAAACCCACAAAAGTCATCTAGCAGCTTTAAATACTGAGATTATACTTTTTTCTTAAAAATTAGGATGTGGTTCTCCATATCAGGCTTCAGAAAGACAAAGCAAGTTAATAAATTTTATTATAAAAAAATGGATGTTATTGAGGGAGAGGTCATAAAACCACAGGAATGACTGGATGCAGTCAGTAGTAGTGTGATTCTATGTGAACTTCACAGGAGAGAAGAAATAAATCACTCAGAACTTAGTCATTGCTTCTATATGCACAGTCATTTCCCTGTAACTGATATGAATATCTCTAGGAGAAATACAAGATGTCAGAAGTACTTCTGACTGACCTACACTCAGCTAGCAATTACTGAAAGGTCAGTGAGAAAAAGAATATCAACTCCTACAATTTATGAAGAAGCAGTTAGAAAGAAGAAAAAAATAATGACTTCTTACCATATGGTATATCATATAGTAAGACTTCATGATGTTTTCTTAAACATCTGCTTTAATGTAAACATAATTTTCCTAAGCACACTAGGCACAGACAAAATTATAGCTGTAGAAAAAAATCTCTCCACTATATTTAAAGGGCTACTACAGGAAAAAGCACAGAACACTGGGGGTTCACACAAAGCTTTCTGTTATGTATATTAAGTGCTGGTATTCTCAAATTCTTGCATTTATTTCCTCATATAAATTCTTAAGGCCTCAACAGTATACATTTATATAAAGTGAAAGCTCCCTCTAGTGGTTAAAGAAGTACCATTTAAACTTTGTTTTTGATTTGAATAGTTTTCCTTATACACCAATCTAATATTTTTATATTAATAATTCTCAAACTTTTTGTTTTCAGAATCTTTTGTTTATGTAGGTTGCATTGAATACTATTTATGATTTTAGAAATCAAAACTGAAATAAAAATTCACTTAAAAATAAAAATAAACCCATTATACATTAACATAAATAACATTTTTATAGAAAAATAACTGTACTTCATAACAATTACAACAAGAAATAAATTAAATTTTTTTTATAAATCTCTAAATGTCTGGCTTACAAGTGCTGGATTATCATAAATGAATTCTACATTCAATCTGTTGCAATGTGTTATTCTGGTTGACATATATTCAGATCTCACACAAATGTGTAGTTAGAAAAGGAAGAAGTAATTTAATAGCATTTTCAGAAAATTGTGGGTATATTTCTAATACTACACCAAAACTTGACAAGTAATAGTTTCTGAAAGGTTAATTGCACTGTGGAATTCAAAACAATATCAATGAATTTTTGTACTCTATTACTTTAAAATCCATTGGTCTTTCACTTTGAATAAATATTTTTACCAAATATAAATTTTAACATTATGCATTGGTCATTTAGAAAATATTGCACTGAGTTTGGCCAATCTTCCAAATGTTTACACGTTTCATTACCAAAAAATCACTACCTATCTCATCAGGAAAAGTCCTGACATTTGGGATGTTGTCACAATAATAGTGACTTATATGTTTTCCAAAGTTTTTATATGGAATCTTGAATTTTATTATTGGCAACAATTATTGTCAGCTGTTTTCTTGAAATTAAAAGCTCACATTGTTCACTTTTGAGATAATGTCTGCAAAATACCCAACTATGAATAACTATAGTTTGTCTGCCAATCATTCTTTCAAGTAAACAAGATGTTCTAAAAAAAAAAAAAAAAAAAAAAAAAAAATGTGGCTAGTTTATTTAGCAACTCAAACAATCCATGGATCTTTTCCTTAATGCAACCTCTGTACTCTGATAAGCAGCAGCTGTACTTTATGTATTTTTCCCATTTCATTACGTAGAATATTAAAAAAATCATACTCAAGGGTTGAGGTTTCATATAATTCATATATTTTTTTTTGCTTCATCAAAAGCATTCTTAAGTAAAGCTATCTCCTTCTTTTCCTTTCCTTTTCTCAACATGAGTGTTAGCAATGAAAAATGCAATCAGTTTGCTTATAGTGTCTTGATGTGTACTAAGGCTTCAGAAATTTTACTCACCATTGATTGTTGCACCATTAACACAAACATCAACACTGTGAAAAGGACAGCAAACACCTTAATATTAATATGGAAATAGTTTTGACCTCACAGACTCCCTGATAGGACTCGAGGATCCCAGGAGTCCACATACTCCACTTTAAAAACCAGGATTTATACAATACATTGGACTAAAATGTTGGAACCAGAGGTAAGCTAGTTGGCTTCTTGAATTAATAGACATAAACACTTAAGCCTAGAAAGTCCAAGTGAATCACTCAAGGCCACACAGT
This sequence comes from Pteropus medius, assembly GCF_902729225.1. Classification (NCBI taxonomy): domain Eukaryota; kingdom Metazoa; phylum Chordata; class Mammalia; order Chiroptera; family Pteropodidae; genus Pteropus; species Pteropus medius. The sequence goes on from NW_024340696.1 coordinate 31,230,064, forward strand.
TCCTATGCAATTCTACTACATTCTGCTTCCAAGAAAGTACTTTAAATTCCAAGATTCTTAGTCTGAATACATTTTTAAATCAATTATGACTATTAAAAAATGTTCAACAGACTTCTCCTTTCTCTTTATGGGTCCAAATTTTACTTTAGCTTTTCTACTTCTGGTTTATCAGGAACCAAAAGTAGAATAGTATACAGATTATCCAGAAGAGTTTTGTCAAGAGATTATGAATAGTGGATAATTTTGACCCAGAATACATCTCAGGGCCAATTTTGTATTATAACATTACTGAAACACATCAGTGCTTTAGTGCCTGATATTATGTTTATAATAATTTTCAACAGAGCGTTGTTTCTATATTCTAGCCACAAATTGTCATCATCTATATGATTATAGACTAAAAACATTCTCAACATTTCACAGGTTAGAAAAAAAGGGGATGTATAGATGCTCCATTAGACACAGGCATAGTTGCTATGAAAACAGTTATATTTGAGAGATACTATTTGAGTACCCAAATAAAAAACGGTTATATTTGAGAGATACTATTTGAGTACCCAAATAAAATCAAAAGGTATTAAATGCTTTATAATCCAGGAACCCAATGAGTTTAATGAGCTGAGTGAGAAATCTAGTAAACCCTGCCTATTCATGATTTATCTAAAAGTCTCCATCACCAAGAGAAGCTCCAAATGCTATATACCTATATCCTACTGAAGGTGCATACATTAAGACATAAGATAGCTTCTTTGAGTCCATTTCGACATCTCCTATTGCTCTTGAAACTCCATTCTGACCACCATTATAGAGGCAGTAGCAGCAACTGGTGGATGTTCATGGTGCAACAGGCATTACTGCAGTAGCGAGAGCAGCATGAGCACCTTCTGACATTTCTGTCAAGCAAGGACTCCCAAGTCACAAGCAGAGAAAATGTGGATTGGGCTTCTTTTATTGTTGATACAGAAGGTCTAAAGCCTTATATTTGCCATCTGCAGTTCCGAGACTTTGTGACTGAAAGAAAAAAACAAAATCTCTTTCCCTTGTGACTGTAATCTGTTGAAAATTAGAGATTTCTAAGAACTATGATAAAACTGTTTTTATAAATGTTTAAGGAATTTTATTGTATTAAAATTTAATATAGAAATGAGTAAAAATTGGGTTCATTGATGTTGGTCTCAAATAAGGTTTTTGAAGAACAGTGATAACAAATATGCTTGGTATTGAAGCCTGTATAAAGTAATGCATAACATGTGCAATTTCTACTTTGATTTATCTCTATGTAAAGGTAAGGGTTGAAAAGAACTTGCATTTAAATTTAAAAAGTAGATGAATTAGCATTTACTACCGAGGTGTGATTTGCTTTCTTTTAATAGATAATAAAATATTGATAGCAACATATTAAAGAAAATTTGAAATATTACTATTTTAATTAATACCAATACGAGGTGAATTTAATTCTCAAAGATATTCTTACTTACCAGTTTCAAACTGGTTTTGATTCAAATGATTTGGGTGTTCTGACTATGCCAGTTATTACTCTAATTTATAAAATAGTTATTATTTAATATGTAATATTAAGACGAATGTAGTAAAAAATTTAATAAGTTGAGTCATATAATGATTGCTTAGAAATGACTGCTTTAGAAAGCAGATAACATTTTAATTTGGAAAGAAAATTTTTATATGTTGACATTGCTCAAAGAAAAAATTAACAGAATATTCTTTATTTCAAGACTAATATAGAAAAATAATCGTAGTAAATGCCCATTAAAAATTTTAAGTTGAAAATTTATCTAAGCACAGCAATATCTTAATAGTATACAGTTTAAAAAATTCTCTTTAGAGCATGAGTCTCTTAAACTTAATGTTTTTGTCCTTGTTTGATCACTTGCATAGCAGAAAACAGTCCAGTTTAACAGTAACTGGGTGACTCACTGAATATTTAAGTATAAGTACAGGAAATTATAGTTCTTTTATCGTTGACTAGAGCTGTAGCTCTGTGAAATGTCTCAGAGTCTTTGAGCTGCCCCAGCAAACAGGGCCAGGAAGAGGCAAGGCTCAGGTGAGAAGTGAGTAAACAAGAAGGTTGTGAGGTGATTCCCCTGACATCTCTCTAGGTACTGACAAAAGATTGAACTGTACATAGAGAGATCCCTGTTCCGCAGTAGCTGAGACATAGCTGTCCTTGATAACCAGGTGTTCTCAGAGTCAGGCAAGTGTGAAACAAGAAAAAGATGATCTTCTCTTCAGACACAGAAATCATGATAACAGGCAACTATGAGGCAAAAATGAGAACCAATCCCACAAAACATTGGTTCTTAAACAGCAGTGAATGTCAGTCATACTTACCTAGGATGTGTTAAGCATCGCAGGATGCAGAGTCCCTCACCTGAAGATCTGGATTTAGAATAGGTAAGGCCAAGGGGGCTGGCTTTTTACAAGTAACCAAGGGGGTGCTGTTAAGGTGGTTTCCTTGACCACACTAAAAGAATTCCTCTTATAGAGTACGTACAAGCACCAGGAACATGAAATCCCTAAAACGATGGTATGCTTAAAACAAGGGAAACTTGTAATTACTTAAAGTACAAATAGAGTTGTTCAGGACATAGATGTAAGCAGTAATAAGTGAAAATGCCTTACTATTTGATTGAATTGTCAATAAAACACATCAATATACTTCTTCAAAAATACCATCCAGTGTAATTAATTAAATAATCTCAGGTCAGAAATATTAAAATAGCCTTTTGTGTTAAACATTTCATTTTTTTATGGACTAAAACACTGAAAAATATGATACTACATTTGTCTTTGGGCCAAGTCTGTTTTACATTTTGAGCAGAGCATTGAGTTTGTCTGCCAGGGCTCTTTTCCAATTTCTATTTCATATATATAAAGTATATAGAAAGAAAAAGACCTCCATATTTATTTATATTTTGAACATGCCTCTCATCAAGATCTTAAGAGTAATGTGCAGAGAACACGACCTATGAGTCAATGAAAGATGGCAATGAACTTGTCCCTCTCATATAATACACCAGACAATGAAATAGTGAACCCATGATGGAACAGTAGGGGAAAATATTCAAGTCACAGTCTCTACAGAAGACTTAGATTTAAATCTAATGTAGTGTTCTTATATCTAAAATATCTTCTAAGTTTTAAATTTCCAAGGAGGTGGCAAGCTTCTCAAGAGTGTTCTGTACAACATCTGTTATATAATAGCTACTCAATAAATGAATGAAATATCTGCCTTTGGTCAGGGGGAGGCAATTGTATAAGAAAAAGTTTTTGACTATAGATTTTTTTTTTCTGAGAGATATCATAAAATTAACCTCATTTATAAGCTACTTAAGGTCACTGGAGTAAGGAAACCACCTAAAGTGACATTTTAAGCTTTTAATTCCAGTTGTATTATAAAAGGCAGAAACTTTAAAAATGCCTTTTATAGAAGAGACTAATTTATTTACTCACCAAAAAGTTGTTTTCTTCTCCTATGCACTCAGGGAATCTACATTTTTTCAGCTCACTTGCATCTAGATAGGGCCTTGTGTACAATAAATATTTGTTGAGTATACGTTTATTTAACAACATGATTATATTTCCCACAATTTTCATGACAGGAATATTTAATGAATTTTCCGTCTATTTCCATATACATAAACTCACTTAAGGCTTCAAAATCCCCTGGAAAAATAAATACAATTTGACAACTTTCTGGTTTACTTCCAGACTGTGAATGTTCCAGTAGGTTGAATAAGCTGATACAGCCCACGTCATCAAGATTAAATGTTCAGACTCAAGAATAAATATGTTAAATAAACAAAGAAACAGACCTACCAATTTTATTAATTGAAACAAACACTGCCATTTAAAATAATTGGACAAGATGTAAAGCTATACATACCGGGCTGTTGATCACAGCACTGTTTATATTAACAAAAATAAAAAACAAATTAACAGCATTTAAGTGTTTATTATTAGGGAAGTGGTTAACCAAGATGTATTACTTTCAAATAATAAAGTCTTATACAATTTTAATCTTCATTTACTAAGACACAAAGAGATCTATAAAGTCTTAAGGAAAACAATATCTAGACTATGTTTCCAATTTTGATCTTTGTGACTGTATATTTGGAAGAATGTACACCAATATGTTAAGAGTGCTTATTTGTGAGTGGAAGAATTGTAATTTATTTAAATGACTCTTTACATTTTCTATTTCATATTTTAATAAACTTATGGTCCTATTATAATATTAAAAAACAAAGCTATTTTAAAAATTGATACTACTTAAAACAAAACCTCAAGCAAATATTTTTCTATAGTTATAACAAAGTCAATAAATAATTTACTAGGTATTTCATTATTTGCCATTTTATTTTCAATTCAGCATTCTGCTTCAAAGGTTTGTAGTATTTTATTTTGCACATGAGTAATGCCCTCCATTAACGCGTGATCTGCTACTTCTATATTCATCTTTCCAATGAGGTAGAGTTCTACACAGAACTTGCCTTTTCCCTACTCTAGCTGAATTTGGGCCAAACTAATATTTAGACTAATACTAAATGCCTCAGGAATAGCTGGATTTCTTGTTAATATGTTTGCAAACTAACATTATTTAAGAATAATGTAGAAGAGACTTAAACTTATAAAAGTTAAAAAGAGATGTTTATCTGAAGCTTCAAAAAATGTGCTAAAGCAAATGAATAGACATATGGAAAAAAAATTAACCTTGATGTGTACGTCACACTATACACAAAATATATTTAGAATTTAGGTCTAAATTAAAAATGTAAAAATGTAAAATACTTATAAATAGGAAAGCTAAAGTTATGAAATGTCTACAGTAAAACATAGATGATTCTTGAAGTAGACAGAGATTTCTTAGACTACACGCAATACATATAAATTAAAAAATAAAATTGATAAATTGAACTTCATCAAAATTAGAACTTCAGGTCTTTAAAAGACATCATTAAAAAAAAATAAAAAGGCAAGCCACAGACAGCAAAATATATTTCCAATACATATAATGCCAAATGACCTGCATCCTAAAGCAAACAAACAAAAAAGTTCTGAAAGCTGAATAATCAGAAGGAAATTAACCCACTTAAAATGGCCAAAAGAATCCACTTCATCAAAGAAGACATATTCATAGCTAATAAACATATGAAAAGATGCTCACCATTAGTCATCAGGGATATGAAATTTAAAACCACAGTGAAAGACCACTTTAGAGTCATTAGCAGGGCAAACATTAAAAAAAAAAAGGACAAACAGCTGGCAATTCTATCTGTTGGTGAGGATTTGGATGGAACAAATGAAACTTATATTTCTGCTGGGAAAGCTAAAAAACAGTTTTGGCCGTCTTTTAAAGTTAAACATACACTGATTATGTTATCTAGAAATTCCAGTCCCGGATATTTACCCATGAAAAATAAAAACACGTGCACAAAAAGACTTGTACAAGAATGTTCATGACAATATTCATAATAATCCTGTACTGGAAACAACATAAATACCTAACAACGGATGAATGGATAAATAATTTTGGTACATCTATACAATGAAATACTACTCAGCAATAAAAATAAATGAACTAATGATACCTACAACGACTTGGATGAATTTTTAAAAAATTAAGTAGAACAAATACAGATTATATAATTTCATTTATATGAAATTCTAGAACAGGCAACACTAATAAATAGTGATAAGAATCAGATCCACAGTTTCTAGGGAGAAGGTGACAGGGACTGCCTGCAAAGGTACATGGTTGAATTTTCTAAGAAGATGAAAAAACTGTTTAATATCTTAATTGTGGAGTTAGTTAAATGGATGCATAGATTTGTCAAAACTCACCAAATGTATACTTAAATATGTGCATTTTATTGTATGAAAATTATGTATTAAGTATTTTAAAATAGATGCTTGATTACGGAGTTTAGAAATTAGGGAATTCCTTAGACTAGTGGTTAGCAAGCTTACATCAGAATCACCTGGAAGTCGCCTTAAAATAAATTGGTAAATCCCACTCCAAATTTCTGATTCAGCAGATCAGGAATAATGCCCCTGAAATTTATAATTCTAAGCTCTCAGGTGATGCTGAAGTAGCTGGTCCAGACAGCACACTTTGAGAACCACTGAACTAAAGGTAGGTAGAAATGATGCCTACATTGAGATATTAGATAGGTCAATTTCGGCAACATCTTTGCTGCAGTTAGTAAACACAGAGCAATTTTACAAGTTTAAATCCATACACATGCCTCTCAATTTAATAGGAATGAAGTTTAATGTTTCGAGTAATTTCCTGAAAAAATAAAAGTGAGCTTTTTATTTGCTTTAATGGAGTCCCTGGAAATTCATAGAGGGAGTGGAAAATCCTCTGAAATCCAATACAAATTTTTTGTGTACATGCTTTTTTTTTTCCCCTTAGAGAAGGCCAACTTTTCATCAAAATTTCAACTGAATATGATAAAAAAATATGAAGAAGCAGAGTAATGAGCAAAGAAAGCTTCTGAGAGTCGCAAGACATTCTAGAAGTGTAATTTTTTCAAGTAAGATTAAAATTAAGATATTCTTAATTTTACGTTATTATACCTCCATCTCTCCTCACTATTTCTGGTTCCAATGGAATTAAAACAACGAATATTAATGAATAGAGCATTTGTGTCTATGAGCATGTTTATTTGTGCATATATATTTTCAAGGGTAGAATATGCAAACATGATTACAATTATTTCTACCTATTTCAGCATTATCTATAAGTATTTTAATAGGACTGCCATACATGATATTAGAATGTGACACATTATTCATTGTCCACTACAACTCCCTTTATTCCTTGCAAATATAAAAGAGAGAAATTTTCAGTCTTCTGCTTTGTATCCTAGACACACACATTTAGGGGGTTGTTTTAATTTCTCAACAAACTACCAAAAACCGTGTTACATTCAATTATTTTCATATAATAGAAAAAAATGCAAATAATCATAGAGCTTAACCATCAACAGATTCAGCAAACACATTTAGTACTTTTATTTCATAAAAAAATATGACGAAAGGCTTCCGCAAATACGTGGTTCACTGACTGATGTTTTGTGACTTAGAGGCATCTAAAAACAATTTGATTGTAAATATTATCACTACTAATCCTTTCATGCTGTTTTATGAAAAGGTCTCACTTCTTTTTCTGCATGCTTTTCAACAGGTAATAGACATATATATTCATAGTCTAGATAACATATGGACACAAAGCTCAAATATTCTCTCATCTGAACTTTGTTTTCTCTCCATTTTTTAATCTTTGCATGAAGTCACCTTATAGAATGATATTCTTTTCTCCCTCTTGTCTGAGTTGTTGCTAACAGCTTTTAATTTGGGAAGTCTATCTCTGAGTTTTCTGCGCCTCAATGGTTTCAGCTCAATTGTTTCTCTAGCCAGCAGAGCATTTCATTTTTCCTGAAGGTCACTGCAGGCTGCCAACGCTTTGAAAACATAACATCTTTTCATTCATGCCGCAGTGTAACCCTGCAGTACCATTAAGAGAAACAGAAGCAAGCATATGACTTTTTCTATCAACAATTATTGAATTTATTGTTATATAAAGCAAATTAGGCTATCAGTGAATAAAGTTCTTCCATAACTCCACCTTTTTTCAAGACAATAGAAATTATTTTTTATATTTTAGTTTTGTGCCTGTGTATAGATAATTATTTGTATAAATGATACCATAATGTCATCTGCTTTTGGAAGTAACTCTTCCAACCATATCGCTACCAGTTGCAATAAACCAATGATGCAGGAAGCAGCCCTGATCTAAGGACACTCATAAAACGAACACCACATTGGCCATCTGTTGGAGGAGGGATGGCATTAAATGAAATGTGGGCCTGGAACACATCCAGTATTGTTTATTCTGTCACATATCAGATGAGCACTGAAATCGAATTGATGATTTTTTAATTCCAAAGGGACAAGAAATGGAGAGCAGAGGAGGGAGACGATTCCAGATATATCTGAAAGTATTCAAGTAACAACTTGATTCAAAAAGAAAAGAAAAAACTAATGAATGCATTTGATCTCAAAGGAAGAATAATCCACATTATACATGCCAAATATTTATATTATCGGGCTAACAGAAATTCACTGTAAATTTACTTATGTGTTAAATAGTTAATGATGCCAAACAAAATATAAGCTTGTCCTTAGATGAACAAGTTCGTTGAATCATCAGCACGAATTATTTCTAAGAGTTTAAAGGCAAGACATTTTTTCTATATTTTAGATAATATAAAAATGTTTTAGATTATCTTATATGAAAGAGATGATACTGTGACTCATTAGGTTGCTTTTTTTTTAAGTTCTAGGGCAATGAAATTGTTGCATAGTAGTTACAAAGTTAGTTTGGGAAATATTAAAATGAGATTTTCCTTATAAAAGCAAGTTATCAAGTTATCCCCATGCGTTTTAATGGGAAACTCACTGAAGCTTGATTCAAAGATCGGATTTAACATCACAGATTTTCCAATTATTAGTGAGATGACTTTGTGCAAGTGATTTAATTTCCCTGATTCTCAGTTTCTTTAAAATGTAAAAATGTCAAATGGAGAATTTATGTCCAATATCTCTGTAAAAGCTAAAGCATCCAAAGAATGTAAATGATTTTATTTTCATTTTGGTAAAATATATAGGTCAGTTTTGGAGGAAGTGCCCTTAGGATCTGTCATATTCTCGTGCAGAAGTACCCTCTTTCTCCCTGTCAGCTCTTTTTCCTGTCTTACAAGGGCAATCTCGAACACACCTGGAGCAAACTGAGCACATAGTTCCAGTTACTGAGCTCCCTTAAGAATGGAAGTGCTAACTGAAATGCAGATGAATTCGGTAATAGTCTTAAAATCACAATAAGAAAAATAATCTTTCTTCAGGCAATATCTATGGATATGATATTAGAAGAGCACATTATGTTTTTGATTACTCCAGGCTGATTAAAAAAGACATTTCATACATCCATCTGTTCATTTAAAATTCATTGCCCATAGTTAGATTTCTGTCACCATGTATTTGACCCCTTTTACCCCATCTACCTCTGCCTCCCTCTTCCCCTTTCCTTCTGGTAACCACAAGACTATTGTCCATGTCCATGAATCTCTGTTTGTCCTGTTTGTTTGTTGCTTTTAGTTTTATATCCCACATATAAGTGACAATGAAATACACACACACACACATACACACACACATCTCTTACTGATGAACTGTACACCTGAAAGTTACTAGATTTCATTAACCAAAGTCACCATAATTTAAATAAATTAAAAAAATAATAAAAATAAAAATAAAATAAAATGCAAAAAAAAAAAAGAAGAAAAGAAAAAGAAAAACAAAAGAAAAGATATTCATTGAGTTCTTACAGTGGTAGGGTAGGCATCTACCTAGCTGGGAACAAAAGTAATAGTGCTTGCCCTTGTAGAGCTTGTTTAAATCAGGAGTGACATTAACACGGGTAAGCCAAAATATTCACAAATTGTCCTAAGGGGTAGGAAAGAACCACAGAGCAATGATAGTGATGCTGGGTGGACTGCAGGGTGGGGAAAAGTCCTGGGGAGATGTGGCTTAGTTTAGATAGAGTGGTTAGTGATCTGACGGCCACATCATCAAACATATTAAAACGCACACACCAGTAAGATATTTTCAGAAAAAAAGGATGTTCTCATTAACATCACTGTTAATGCAAATGCTCAAATTAGAATAGTTTATATAGGTGAAGTGAGTTTTTCTCCACTTGAAAGTCTGAACTATCAGCTCTTACACATATAACTGGCAAGAGTTAAACCCACCGCCGTGCAAGCAGATGCCACCCAACCTCCGCTACCCTGACCTGCCAAGGCTCATTAATCTCCACCATTTAACGCCTCACTGTCCATGGATCCCCATCCTGGAGAGAGAACTACATTCTGCCCACTTCATATTAGGGCCAGCCCATAATATAAGGTGACCAATTAGGAAAAACTGCAAATCTACACTAGCTATGAGTGTAGTACATATTTTTTTTTCAAAAGTTCTTAGCAATACTTTAACTCAACTTCAATCTCTTGTTCATTGATTTCAAAATTCATGTGGATTATTTTTATAATTTATCTACTTACTTATCACTGTATTGTTCAAATTTTAATTTTTTTCTCCCTCTCTCACCTATTCTCAGGAATCTAATCTCAGACTGTTTAAGCAGATTGAAAGAAAAACAACTCTGCAAAAAAAAAAAAAATGTCCTGAGCAGAATTATAACAGTAAAATATAGGTCATTGATTGTGTCCACTCAGGCTCTGAATATCATTATATCCTGTTTCTTTATTCAAATCTATTATCTTGAATTGCTTTTCCTCTAGCTCTGTATAACCAACTGAATCCTACCCTATCTTCCTCTTGTAGGTTATACCCTAAGCTTAGACCATCCAGCATCTTGGTTACAAATAAGAGTTCTGATGTGAGCAGTCTTTCGTTCAAATGTCCACTTGACATTTATTATCTGTGGGACCTTAGGCAAGTAAATGAATCTTTTGGAAAAATAGAAGCACTTACTTCATCGAGTTGTTATGAGGAATAAACTAATATGTAGATCGCTCAGTACCATGTATGGACCCAGCAAGTACTCAATACTTATAAGCTATTATAGTTCCATAATCTTTTTCAAAGAATGACCAAAATATCACCTTTAACAGTTCCTATCAGCCCAAGGAGAAATAAGATTGAGGTTTTTCCTATCATCTTGGTAATCTTTTGTTTTGCTTTATTACTTGTTTGCAAAAAACAAAACAAAACAAACAAACAAAAAAGCAAACCCTAAATTAGTGACCATGTACAGTATATACATTTTTAATTTTTTTTAATTTTTCAATTACAGTTGACATACAGTATTATATTGCTTTCAGGTATACAGTTAGACATTTATATAACTTATAAAATGATACCTGTGCTAAGTATTATACTTAGCACAGGTATCATTGTACCCACCTTGTATCATACTTAATTATTACAATATTACTGACTGTATTTCCTGTGCTGTACTTTACATCCCCATGGTTGTTTTTATAACTGGAATTTGTATATCTTAATCCCTTCCCCCTTTCCACCCATCTCTCAAACCCTTCCTATCTGGCAATATCAAAATGTTCTCTGTATCTATGAGTTTCTGTTTTGTTTGTTAATTTATTTTGTTTTTGAGATTCTACATATAGGTGGAATCATATGGCATTAGTCTTTCTCTGTGTCTCACTTAGCACAATATCCTCTAGGTCCATCCATGTTATTGCAGATGACAAAACTTCATTCTTTTTTATGGCTGAGTAATATTCCATTGTATATTTGTACCATTTCTTTATCCATTCATCTATTGATGGACTCTTAAGTTGCTTCCATATCTTGGCTATTGTAAATAATGCTGCAATGAACATATGGATGCATATGTCTTTTTGAATTAGCGTTTTGGGTTTCTTTAGATATATACCCAAAAGTAGAATTATTGGGTCTTTCTTCATCTCGTTATAGCCTTTGTTTTAAAGTCCTTTTGTCCGGTATAAGTATTGCTACCCCAGCACTTTTTTCATTTCTGTTTTCATAAAATATCTTTTCTCATCTCTCTACTTTGTGTGTGTCTTTCAATCTCAAGTGAGTCTCTTCTGGCAGCAAATGTATGGGTCTTGTTTACTTATCCATTCAGCCACCCTATGTCTTTTGATTGAAGCATTTAATCCATCTACATTTAAAACAATCATTGGTAGGTATGTAGCTATTGCCATTTTATTATCTATATTTTTTATTTTTTTCTTCTTCTTAGAATAGTCCCTTTAACACTTCTTATAATATTGTTTTGGTATTGATGAACTCCTTTAGCTTTTTCTTGTTTGGGAAATTCTTTATCTGTCCTTCAATTCTAAATTATACCTTTGCTGGGTAGAATAATCTTGGTTGTAGGTCCCTGCATTTCATCACTTTGAATATTTCGTGCCAATCTCTTCTGGCTTGCAAACTTTCTGTTGAGAAATAAACTAACAGTCTTATGAGAGCTCTCTTGTAGTAACTAACTGCATTTTTCTTGCTACTTTTAAGATTCTCTCTCTGTCTTTAACCTTTACCATTTAATTATAATTTAACCATTTTAATTATAATGTGTCTTGGCGTGGGCCTCTTCGGGTTCATTTTGTGTGGGATTCTCTGTGCTTCCTCACAGTATATGTTTTAAATATGCATCTAATTTTATGTCTATGTGGCTTCTATTAAATGTAATACATGTATAACTGTCTGTCTCTGAAGGCATTATATATTCCAGGCTCATAGAGAAAGTGAGAACTCAATCTGTTTACTTTTCTTAAACTTAATACATTTCTTTTGGATTATTCAATTTGCAGGCACCATTATGCAACACTTGTGATTTAGATCAGCTTCTCTCCTATGAGTTCAACAATATTACTGCTAGGAGCAATTCTACAGACAAATATAGCTCAAGAGAATGATCTATACTTTCAATTTTTTTGTAAGTTTGACTCAGATCTAGTATAGTTGTCACTGCTATTTTCAAAGTGTATCCATGGTTATAATCATGTTGATGTTTTACAAAAGCCATGTCAAAAGACTTAGTTAAAAAACAATATCACTTTCTCATTGTTTATTCATTTTTTATTTTTGGTACTCTAAATACAAATATGTGGGAAAGCTTAATGTTATCTTTTCCAGAGAGTATATATCTCATTTTTATACTTAAAAAAATTATGTTAGAAATTATTTCATATTTTAAAGTTCTCTCATTCTTCCTTTTTAGTTGAATAGTATTTCATTGTATGAATATACATTGTCAGTTCTTATTATTAGATATCTAAGTTTTCCTCATTTTTTTTTTTTTACTAATACAAACACTATTGCAATAAACATAGTTTCTTTACACACGTGTAAATGCATCTGTAAATACCTGATTCTTATATTTTGTTACTGGCTCCCCATTATCCCAATCAAATTTAGAATCTTCTTATCTCTTTCATTCTTCTTCATAATAATAGATGGCATACCAAGTTTAACCAGTTATTACATCCAATCTTTTACTAGAAAGGAAGAAATGGTGGTAATCATCATCATTATCATCATCATCATCATAATAGAACATGTTCTTGAATAACAGAACATGTTCTTGAATACACATAAAATATTTCTTAGAAAATCTTATAAAATATGGTGATGTTGAGGAGGTACTCTATTGGCAACTGTATTGTTCTTGGGACTTTACATGCATTATCTTTAATTTTCACAATTAGGTTTTATTAAGCCTATTTATTAAGACTTAGGCTTGGGTCAAAATAGGAATTTGACCAAGTTACAAAGTAAATACTAAGGCTAGGCTATGTACCTGAATTCTCTAATTCCTAAACCCATACTCTGCCTTCAAATCCATAATAGCTCTCTAACGCATGTTATCAGTCTTTACTGCTGACCCATTATAACTTCTGAATCCTGCTGAATATACTCAGTGTCCACTATAATCTCACTAGTTCAGATGAACTAGTAAGTAGCCTCCTATGGGGTTTTCATGCTTTCTGCTATTTCCCTCCCATTTCATTTGCTCATCACTCTAATAACCTCATTCTATACTAATTCAATTACATTATAAGATTACTCTTTCAATCAAGTATTCATACTTCCTCAACAACTGAACCCACTGTCCTTGCCCCTCACTGACACCTCCACTATTTTGATAGCAATCTCAGGGTCTAGGGAGTAAGTAGATATATGTGAAATGAGAAAGGAGAAGAGGGAGGTGTTAATATGCTAGACCTCCCTAGCCCTTTACCCTCATCTTAAACAGAGCAGCTTTATTTTTATCTGCTTTATGTATAGAGGAGGGAGACAAATAATATTTTATTTGGAAAAAAAGAAAAAAACCTATAACATTCCCATAGCTAAAAACAAAATAGAAAACCATTAACATTGGAGAAACACTGGCTCCATAAGAACAGGAGGATTTTTCTCTCTTGTTCTCTGCTATACCCTTAGCACCCAGAATAATGTCTAGAAAGTACCTAATAAATATTTTTTGAAGGAATGAATAGATTTAATTAATTTTGGCTCCATCAGTGTAATAACCAAAACTTTGGGCAAGTTACTCAAGTGCTATGAGCATCCTTTTTATTCTCACATGTAACCCACTGCTCCTACCCAATAGCATTGTGGAGGTTAAAAATGTAAAGAAGCTTGCACAGTGCCTGCAAATTCCAACCTTTAGTTTTATTGTTCTCTCTCTATAAAAAAAAAAAAAATATTTGCTGTTTTATAAACCTACCTATAACTGGCATTTCCCATCCTCTTTCCCTTTAAAATTTTTCTTCATTAGAGCCACTAAAGGCTCTTTCCACTCTTTCACAATTAACCCAGCATCTGACTATTTATCGGATTGCTTGGCATTTGTCTATTTCAAATGGTTATGGGAGGCAGCGAAAAATAAGGCTAATCTGGTACTTCTTGGTGACTTGATAGAACAGTCTTTTAATTAATTATTAAAATCAGACTTAGAACAAATGGAAAAGCCACTTTTTTCTTACAATCGTTATTGAATTTACTTTTCTCTACAACATTAGATTAATATAACTTTTTTCATTTATACAGTGCTTGATATTACACAAATTTTTCTCTGATAGCATATTCAATTCTTGTTAGTAGTATTAACTACAAGATAGTAGAATTGTTAGCAATTTCAAAATTTCTATCACCAAAGTCAGAGGAGGAAAGCTCTCTATGTCTACCAATCTATTTCCTGTGCAACTGAAAAATAAATGTGGTTTTAAAATAGCAACATAACATGTCTTTGGGAATGTATATATATTTTCAATTTACTCAAAATAAATAAATCCATGGTAGTCAACTGGCTTCAAAGTATCTTAACTTTAATTTTAAGACCATACTAAAAACATTTTCTGCACAACCTTCCCTAATCAAGTTTGAAAGAGACAGATGGGCCTGCCTTTTCTTTGCACTGTGTTTATAGTTACAATCTACATTTACTCACATAACACATTAAAAAATAATCAGCTGCAGAACTGACATCAGAGAAAGTGATTCCAAATTCTAAATATATATTCTAAAAAATGACAACAGTGCAGTGTATAAATTCCCTGTTGATAATGACTATAATCCATTTTAGCAAAAGAAATACATGTGAAGAAACCTATTTGTGAAAGGGCAAGAATCCTGGAGGTCATTTCTGTAGAAGCTGCTAAGGAAGTCCTTGAGAAAACTCCCTGCAGCTAATTTCTCTTCTTGCCATCTATAATTCCCAGTCCAGAGGTTTCTTTGACTTACCCACTAAAAAAGACTAAGTAGATGGTAGTTTTGAGATATGGCAAGCATTCATATCTAATGTTGTAGACAGTATTAAACTTCCCAAATATTTGCTGTACCTCCCTGGGGGAGAACTATATTTCTATGCCTCATTGATGTCAGACTTGGCCATAGGAGTCGATTTGGCTAATGAAATGAATACAAGTGACTTGTGTCACTTCCAGGGGAAAGCTTTTAGTGCAAGTGTATCCACCACAGTGATCTCTTTACCCTGTGCCACATGATTGATCATGTTCCTGGTAGATGCTGCTCTGACAAGCTGGGTCCCAGAGTACAGAACTCTTGGGGCAGAGCCCTCTAACTTGCAGTGGACATGTGGTGGGAGGGAGAAATAAACTTTTGAGGTATGAAACCATTGAGATTGGGTCATTTGTTACCTCAGCACAACCTAGCCTATTCCTGACTAATGTAATAAGTCATACACTTTCTAATCATACACCTAGAAAGTACAAGGCGAGTAGGGAGCATAAAGCAGGATTGTTATTGGGATTAGAGAAAGATAACATGTATAAACTGCCTGACACATATTTAATATGTAAGATTATTAAGGGGTTAAGGACTCATAATTTGTTGACTTGTGTGTGTGTAGGGGAATACAGGTAAAATGGTTAACCTGATAGGGAGTAATAATAATAGAGAAATACTTAAATTTTATCCTCAAAAATCAAAGCATTTCTTATTGTAACTTACAGTGGGCAATATGATTAGTGGCAGAAGTTGTATAATTTATAAAAAGATAAGAGTTCGATTTCTATCTCTACTTCTTAACTGTTGAACTTCGAGCAATTTAATTTAAGCTGCGATTCCTCATCTACAACGGTGGAACATGGAACCTACCTCACTGGATAACAGAGAATGCATGTTAAGGGTCTAATATAGTATGTTGCATACAATGGCTATTCAATCTATGCAAATCTTATTATTTTTGTATAGCTTACACTTTCCTTCTCAAGGAACAAAAAGCTAAAATAAGCAAAGCTATCCACAGTATAAAGCTATGGTGGCCTAGGGTAGGTTAAGGAGTGTTGGTTTCAGTCATTGGATCTTAATTTGGGACAAAGAATGTTTCCAAGGTTGTCAAAAGAAAAACAAAAGACAGTTTTAGCTTTAGGGCCAAAGAGATCTAGACAGCTGTTTTGGAGGGACACTGAGTCAGGAGATAAGTGTTAACAAAGACATCCTGAGAAGACTCCAGTAGGAGCGCTGGGGGCATTGGTTTCTTCCAGTCCTTTCGTAGCTCCTGATAGTGTGAGATTCAACAGAGGAAGAAAAGGAGTTTGTATGAGATGAACACAACCTAACAGAAGAGTTATTGTGCATAGACCACCTAAAAATGTTTACCCATTCTAGTTCCCTTTTTAATAATAGGGCTGTCAGGTTTCATTGGCTTCCAATATAATGCCTGGGTGAGAAAAATTGGAAAACCAAGATTCTGGAGCCTGTGAAGAGAATTACACCTGTGCTCCCTTGAATACTTTTTTTCTGAAAACTTTCATTTTTAACTTGGCACTGGAGAGGCAAATAGTTTCTGATACAGGTAGGCTTCTGGTTTTAGCTCGTCATTTTTATTCATCATTTATACATGTTTTTTTGACATTTAATCAGGGTACAACAGAAAAGAATTCTTGGACCTAAAACATTTTGATGCAACATTAGTTTAATGTTTCTGACTCCAAGCTTTAAAAAAACAAGCACTCTTCCTCCCAAATTATATATAATCAGTACATAGGCTAGGATTTATTCTCCTGAGTTTCTTGAAGATATTTGCCCATCAAAATAAATTGTCTTAAAAAACTGGTATTTCATGGTAAGTCACATCTATGTACACTTTAGGGTTCTCTTGCCACTTACTTGTTTTTATGTCCTTTGCCTTCTCCAAAGCCTACTACAATTTTTGAGACAACTGGATGCTCAAAGTCTATCAGTAATCTCTCCATACTGTGACGTCTGAAAATGGATGTTGGCTAACATAATCAAATTTATTCAGATGGATCAGGAATGGGTCTTCAGACCTGAGCAAATCCCATTATAGCCTCTTTTCACATACCAGTCTATGGGATCACCACTCTTATGCTTTCTAGTGATTCCGATAGCTGATAACATGTCCATCCAACTTAAAGGAAGTTATAGCATAAGGCAACTTTAGTCATATGACTAGTCAGTGAAGTACTGTCAAACTAGGAAATGATAGTTATACATGCAGGAGATGTCTACACTTGGTTCTAGGCCAACGATCTGGAGAAAGGAACATTTAAACAAAGATTCAAAAAAACCCTGAAAAGTATCCACCTAAACTCCCACTTTCTGAATGACTGCACTGCTAGGTTTAGTTTCTAAAGGTGATTTATGCATCCTTAGCTGTAGGAGATTTGACTTGGGGAGAGAATCAAGAGATTCCTACAAGTCAATTTGATGGGGTTAGTCACCTAGGCACAGTTGGCCAAAGGTTAAAATAAGTACCTATTTAAACCACAAAGTAGCCTTTATAGTTTGTGGAAAAGGCTGTTCCAGTTTAAAAATAGATATTCCAGACCAATTTTGATTTTAAAAAAAATAGGTAACTGGTTAAAAAATACGGTGGGAAAGAAATGTGATAAAAATGGTATTTTTTTGTTAAAGTGGGTTTGAGGGATGCTGTACTTTCCTGACTTCTTGAAGTTAGAGGTGTTTTGTTCATCTCCATAGTACACAGTAGCATTCAAAAAGTCTTTGCCTAATAACAGAATATGAATCCTAAGTAATAAAAATATTAAAAGTCAAAGATACTCTTAAAAGAGCATATTTAAGCCTTTATTCCTCAGTACTAATTTATGAACCAGCACAATAATTAGAACAGCTGTGTAGTAATGTTTCCAATTTTACAGATTTAATTTTGGAAAGTTTTATAGTGGAAACATTGAGTTGTCAAACATACTCAGTTTCAATGATCACATTACTTCCTTTTTAGTCAATGTCCTTGAATCCTGTAAACTGTTTTCAGTGAAGAATCTTCTATTCTGGTTGATTTCTAAAGCACGAAATAAAAATAAACCTCTATTCTCAATAGCATTTAAATACCAATATATTATGAGAATCAGGGCTTTTAGCTTTAGGGTGTGAGTAAAGCTTTGTGGTTTAATATTCAAAATAACTCTTAAATGGTCTTACCTGAATGCTCATTCAGATATTTATATGTAATAGCCACAAAAATTCAATTTCTTAAAATTTACTTTTAAAATATTCTTGAATATAGTTATGCTCCTGAAATATTTTTCCTCTAAATATCCTTGTTGGAATGATCAGTGTTTGAGAACAAAGATGGTACAGCACTCAGTCTGGGGTTGAACACTCTGTGGTCATACTGCACTTGTAGATAATAAGTGTCGAACTACAGTCTCATGCCACATAATTACATTTTGGTCAATGACAGACTGCATGTACACAGTGGTTGCATAAGATTATAATGGAGCTGAAAAATTCCTACCACCTAGTGATGTCATAGCTGTTATAACCTTGTAGCACAACACATTACTCACGTGTTTGTGGTGATGCTGCTGTAAACAAACCTACTGCACTGACAGTCGTATAAATGTATGGCACATACAATTATGTTCAGGACATAATAGTTGATAATAAGTGACTATATTACAGTTTATGTATTTATTATACTAACCTTTTCATCATTATTTTTCAATGTATTTTTTCTACTTATAAAAGTTTGTTGTAAAACAGTGTGACATGTTATGCTAGCAGCAGCATCATACATCTTGTATCTACCGTGTCTATTTTTAAAACAAAAAATTTTTTCAATTATAGTTGGTATACAATATATTAATTTTACATTTATATAGTGATTAGACATTTATATAACTTAAGAAGTGATCACCCCAATAAATCTAGTACCCATCTGACACCATACTGTTATTACAATATTACTGACTATAGTTCTTATGCTATACTTTATATCTCCATGACTATTTTGTAACTACCATTTTGTACTTCTTAATCCCTTTCCCTTTTCACCCATCCTCCCAACTCCCCTTCCACCTGGCAACCCTCAAAATGTTCTCTGTATCTATGAGTTTGTTTTTTTGTTCATTTATTTTGTTCTTTAGATTCCACATGTAAGTGAAATCACATGACATTTGTCATTCTCTGACTTACTCCACTCAGCAGAATACCCTCTAGGTCTATCCATGTTGTTGCAGATAGTGAGATTTCATTATTTTTTTTTTTAATTCTTTATTTTTTTTATGGTTGGGTAATATTCCATTGCATATATGTACCACCTATGTTTTGCCTTCATATCTTGGCTATTGTAAATTATCCTGCAATGAACATATAGATGTACATATCTCTTCAAAATAGTATTTTGGGTTTATTCAGATAAATACTCATTAGTGGGATTACTGAGTCCTTGTCTCTTGTTACGGCCTTTGTTTAAAGTCTATTTTGTCTTGATATAAGTATTGCTACTCCATTTTTTTTGTTTCCATTTTCACAAATTATCTTTTTCCATCTCTTTAGTTTCAGTCTATGTATCTTTCTATCTGAAGTAAGTCTCTTATAGGCAACACATGTAAGGTTCTTATTTTCTTACCCATTCGGCTACCCTATCTTTGGATTGGAATATTTAATCCTTTCACATTTATGGTAATGTTGATAGATATGTAGATATTGCCATTTTATTATTCATACTTTTGATCTTTTTTTCTCTTCTTTTTCTTCTTGAAGAAGTCCCTCTAACATTTCCTGTAATACTGGTTTGGTGGTGGTGAACTCCTTTAGCTTTTTCTTGTTTGGGACACTCTTTATCTGTCCTTCAATTCCAAATGATAGCTTTGCTGGGTAGAATAATCTTGGTTGTAGGTCCTTGCTTTTCATCACTTTGAATATGTCATGCCTATTCCATCTAGCCTGCAAAGTTTCTATTGAGAAATCATCTGACAGTCTTATGGAAGCTCCCTTGTACATAACTGCATTTCTCTTGCTGCTTTAAGACTCCCTCTTTGTCTTCAACTTTGGGCATTTTAATTATGATGTGTCTTGGTGTGGGCCTCTTTGAGTTCATCTTCTTTGGGACTCATTGTGCTTCCTGGGCTTGTATGTCTATTCCCTTTGCCAGGTTAGGGAAGTTTTCCATTATTACTTATTGTTCCTTATTCTCTCTCTTCTCCTTCTTGTACCCCTATGATGCAAATATTGGTATGCTTAACGTTGTCCCAGAGGCCCCTTAAATTACCTTAATTTTTTTGGATTCTTTTTTCTTGTTGCTGTTCTGTTTAGGTGTTTTCTTCTATCTTCTAAATTGCTGATTTGATCCTCTGCTTCATCTAATCTACTGTTGATTCCCTGAAATGTATTCATTTCAGTTATATTCATTTCTGACTGGTTCTTCTTTATGTTTTTTTTTTTAAATCTTCATATTTATGTTTTCTATCCCTTTGTTAAAGTTCTCACAGAGTTCCTTTACTCTTCCTCTAAGTTCATTGAGTATCCTTATAACTAGTGTTTTGAACTCTGCATCCAGTAGGTTACTTATCTCCATTTTGTTTAGTCCTTTTTTGGAGCTTTGTACTGTTTTTTTCATTTGAGACATGTTTCTTTGTCTCCCCATTTTGGCTGCCTCCCTGTGTTTGTTCCTATGTATTAGGCAGGGATTCTAAGTCTCTTGGTCTTAGTAGAGTGGCCTTATTTAGTAGGTGTCCTGTGGGGCCCAGCGGCACAGTCTCCCTGGTCACCTGAGTCACGTGCTCCAGGTGTGCCCCTTGTGTGGGTTGCATGTGCCCTCCCACTGTAGTCGAGCCTTGGATGCTATTTGCACATCAATGGGAGGGATGGCCCCTCAGGCTGATTGGTTGTGAGGACTGGCCAGTGTTGGACTGATCTTACAGAGCAGGACTCAGTTTAGCAGCTCTAGTGCTTGCCTAGTCTATCCTTTGGGTGTGTTGGCCTTGAATGCAGCCCCAGGTGGTGCTCCAGTGCAGGTCAAAGTTGGCCACTGGTCATGCTAGCCCCAGGGCCTCCAGGGAGGGGCCCTGCTGAAGGCCAGGTTCAGCCGTAGCCTGTGCACTGCCCAAGGCCACCTGGCAAGAAATCCACAGGAATCCACAGATAGCTGCCACCTCTAGGCTTAGAGGTGCCTAGAGAGGCCAAGTCACAAACTGAGGCCAGCTGCCTCTAGTACTACGCTCAAGGCTGCTCAGCAAGAGGTACAGGTAAGCTGAGGCCAAATGCTTTAGGTTTGGGTTTTGTGAACCTTTGAGAGATTTTAGGTTGTTCTGTAGTTTAGTTGTAACTTCGATGTGGTCATGAGAGGAGGCAAGTACAGGGTCTATCTACTATGCCATCTTGACGGGAAGTCTACCATATCTTTTGAATGCATCATTTTCCATTGTGCTTGATTTAATTTTCATTTTGTTTTATACAGTCACATGCTGTACAGGGTTGTAGCCTAGAAGCAATAGGCTATAACAGGTAGACTAGGTACCATCTAGGTTTTTGTAAGTACACTCTATGATGCTGATGTTTGCAAAATGGTGAAATTGCCTAAGGATGCATTTCTCAGAATGTACCCCTGTTGTTAAGTGGCACATGACTATAGAAGTTGACCACATTCTTTGTAGTCTCCATACTTTACCTTTCTGCAGGCTGTCTTGGGCATCCCCCTTGTTCTTTCACTTATGTCCACTAGAGGGTGAGTGAGAGAGAGGTTAAAAAAATGTTTAGCAGGTCTGCTGAACAGTTTGATGATGGAAATTAGTTTGAGGATCAATTTAGGATGTCTTTATTCATATTCATCTTGCCTCTTATTGCTATGGATACGTAAGTTGATTTTTATAAATATAACATTTATAATGGAAAGTTACAAGATGGTGATATATTATACATAGTCTATTTTTACAACTTGAAAAATAAATGCCATCCAGATAACTTAAAGCTGCATTGTGAAAACACACTAGTCTATCCCCGTAAAAACATCTTCTAGACATGCAACATCATATATTTTGCTTCAGATTTTAGGCCTCCAGTAAATATTTTAGAATTGTATCCCATGAGTATGAGAAAATATTTTTAAGTTCTAGGATTGGTTCTATTGATAATGCCACAATAAATGGATCTTTATATATCTCAAGTTATATATTTAAACCATAAAAATAGCAAGTGTCATTTAAGTCAAGGATTGCTAGTTTTAGCTATTTTCACAGCCTTCCTTAAAGTTAGCAGTAGCTATCTATCCACTATGGATTAATGATGCTAGAAAGATGGTATTGCTCAAAATATTGACCACTCGTTGCGATGTCTGGAATCCCATCATTTTAAGTTCATGCTTAGTAAGAACTGCCAGATGAGAACAAGATAGGACCATGGAAATGGAATAAAAGGGGGCAGTAGAAGATAGGCCAAGTGTACTGTAAGAAAGAATGGATGGAAATTGCAATCAACTTTAAAATTCAGAGTGTATACAAAATCTTAAATTTGTTTACATATACTTTTTAAATACTATATAACCTAGAGTTGTGTACAGGATAAGTATAGGAAGGAAGGGAGGATGGATGGAGGCAGGCACTAATGTCTTACTATAATCATAAATTACTAATTTACATGGATTAATTGTGTTTCTATCTCTGGCATCCAAATGCCTCCACCACTACGAACCCTAACACACACACAGACTCAGACACAAAAACAATTCCAGACTGGGAGCCAATGATTGGCACTAGACTATTTATTTCTTGTACAATATGCCTGTTTTTAAAAAATGCTTTTATAGTTACTGTTTTTCTTTCTTTTTGTAACCAGAGACTCCCACATAGTACCAGCTCAGTTCCAGCCAAACTGTGTGCATTTTTAAAGAAAACAGGTCTTCTAGTTCTGTGTTCGCAAAGTCACCTCCTTTACTGCCAGTGCTAATGCTAAACATGTAATAATACTTTATTGTCATGAGCAGGAATCTGCTTTGCTAATTAAATGCAGCTGTCAGTAATTACTACTTGTCAGTGTAATCTATTTTAGGGAGCTCTACTTTAAATGATAAAAGATGGGCCTGATATTGAGAGGGTGGGATAGACAAGGTGACTGCTTGCTTCCCCAAATCAGAAACTCACTCCTTTTTTTTTTTTATGATGAATGAGGAGTTTTATTGTGAAGATGTCTTAACTAGGTTATTCGGTATTTCTTTAGTGCATGAGTAATAAACTTTGCAATTAAATAGTTTTTTAATATCTGAAATCTAAATGTCACCCTCTTTATAATACTAACATGTACATGACTTTCCCAGTGTTATTGCATCATGATGGTAATCTATAAGAAAAGCATCAATGGTGAAGTCACTACCATCAAATCTCTACCATCAAATACTGAATTCAGTATAAATGCACCTTCTAATTGCTCACAAACCGGATTAGACACGGAGCATCACTTTGACAAATGGAGCGGGGCTAAGTCACTGTTTCTTGTATGCCTTTTTCACTGATGTTCAACCAGGTTTTCTCTAAAACAAATCTTTAGAATTCAGTTTAGGTCTTTGAAATTTGTAAATAAAAAATCATGTTGTTTGCTTGTAATATTAATTTATCTTGACTGATTCTGAAATGAACCTCAAATTCTTTAATAGCTCTACAGCTACGTGACTAAAAGCAAAGTCAGGACAAGGATAATGGCAGTCTGATTCACTCCATGGATAGGTACTGGGGCTGCCACAGATGCTGGCATTGTGTCCAGGGTCTAAGGGGAGCAGACCTTTTGACCTCACCTCCCCTTACTTCCCCTGACATTAAAATAAATGTGGTGAAAGTGGGAAAGGGAAACTGGAGTCTCAAGGGGTAAAGTGATGGGGTGCTGGAAGGATCGGTGGGGAAAAAATAAACGCAGCAGGGAGAACAAGGGAGGCTTGGCGCACAAGTGGCTTTATCCCACACAGGCCAAAAGACTTATCACACCACTCACAGTATCCTGACTGCCTCATCTTTCTTCTCCCACCATCTGTTTTATATCCAACACTCCAATAGTCCTCGTGTTACTGGATAATTAATTATCTTGTTATAGGTCCCAACAAATTTGGCAGCTACTCTTCTGAATACAGCACATTTAAATAGAATTAATAATTTGGTTGTTCATCCTGAGTGAAGGGAGAAAAGCTTTCCAGATGGGAAATAATGAAATTAAAAAAAAAAAGAAAAACAAAAAACTACCTAAGTGTAATTTTGAAACACAATCAGCAAAACATAATAACTTAAATTCTTTTTGTTCAGTAAGTCTCCTTTGGGTAAGGGATGCATAGTCCAGTGGGAATGGTATAAATTCTCCCTTTTCCATGGCATTAATTTTTACCGAAAAAATATGAGTTGTTCCAGATATTTCTAAAAAGCCATATGTTAAAAATTCCAAGTGATGATCATCTCAATAGAAGGAAGAACACATTAAATAGCCAGTGAGCTCCCTAAAAAGTAGGATTTATTCAAAGGGGTGGGAGGAACCAAAATATATACATGGATAGTAGTAGAACCTCTGAAAGTTTTGACTTTTATGGGTTTCAGACAACCACAATTTCACTGTATCCTCAAATCACCTGTCATATGCCAAACTCAGTCTTTTCAATCAACTGATCATTTTCCTGGAATATAGTAGGTGCTCGATGAATAATTGCTAAATGTATGAGCAATGATTTTGAGCTATTGTCATGATAATGTATCTTGCTGTACACTCCATTTGGTTGAAGCTGGCAAGTGTTACTTGGTGGCAAGAGTTTAACAGCAGGGCCAAATTCATGCCTCCCACCTCTGGTCTGGTGATGGTCAGGGTGGGGAGAACATGGATGGTGTTTCCTCATAGGAGCATCCACAGGTCCCACAAGGCTACCTACTCACACCGATCTCAGTTCTCATTTCTGCACTACACCCTCTTCCTACATCAGGCTGCCTTTGCCAACTTGGGGAGCTAAAATCCACTTAGTTCTCTTCTAGAATAAAAGAAAAAGGAATCCTCAAGCCTAATTTAGGTATGTGGGGCATTCTGGCACAAAGACTGTAACATGTGCAGTTACCAGAATTTCTGCCTCAACCTGGGTTGGGGAATGGAAGAAGGTACAGGCTCAGGCTCCTAGCACTGGTCTCCCCAGACAGCAGGATCACTGAGCACAGGAAGGCAATTTTACACTATTTTTCTCTCTTGGCATAATTATTAATATATCCCCTTTCACCTTCAAAGATATCCTTGGATGGTGAATTCTATGGTCGCCTACTTACAACACAAACCAATCTTTTGTTCAGCTTTCCGACATTTTTATCTTCAAATATATTTGGGATCATTTATTGTATATAGGGAACCACCTGTAGACAAAGCATGGCTGAATATAATTGTGATGGAATTAGGTCACAGAGAATTTCATGCTTACAAGAGAATAAGAAAATAAAGCTATATCATTTCTCAAGGCAACACAATTATTTAGTAATTGAGAAGCTAATCAGGGCAGATAAAAAATTATATATGTAATATCTATTAACATAATTATACAAAATATAATGTTAGACATACATGTAAACAAATTAGGGGTGTAACATATATCCCTAGTTATAGTATCTTTTAAAATAGAATATAGTTAAATTCTCATAATAGTATGAGGATTTTAAGTAAGTTCATAACTGAAAGCAGATAGGATTAACTTGGTTCTACTTTTATATAGCTCATGTTCTCTCAGCTTTAAGGTATGCGATGGGAATATAATGTTAATACAACTAGGGAATATTAGTTATTGCTTTTCCATACTTTAGAAGGGAAGCAAAGAAAATATGATATTTATTATTGTTTTTGTTTTTAATTTCAGAAATAATGCCATAATAAAAGAAATTGGCTAAAATAGTTATAGTTTAAATACTGTATTAATTGTATCGATGTTTTTATGAATAGTGTATTATATTTTTATATTTTATGTTTTAAGGTAATATTATATATATATTTTTTATTTTTGAAGGTAATTTCTTATTTTATTTGTATGTACGGCCACTCACCAGAGAATGGTGACACACATCAAAAAACGTTGGCTATTAAATACATTAATCAACAGACCATTTCTATTTCTTTTGAACTAGATGATTCTAAATGTGATTATAATATGTTGGCAAGTTTTTTGGTTTTATTGAGTTGTCCACTGTGGTCATGGTGAAAGAATTTAAATTCATGCTTATCTCAAATCTTAAAAGAAAAATCAGATTTTTCTATCACATTAAGTAGATATTCACAATTGGTTAAATATAAGTTTCTTGCTTTATAGGGAGAAATGAAAAGTAATACGATTCTTAAATATATTTAAAATAATTTAGATAGAAGATGAACTAAAACATCAGCTCATAAACTAGTATGGAACTTTCTGAAACTTAGTCTTGCAGGTAGAATATAAAAATTAAAATTGCCTAGTTATCTATAGACCATTATTAGAGAAATGGAAATCTAAATCTATTCTTAAAAATTAATATCCTTGCTAGATGGATGCTTACTTATGAACACTTAGGAAACTAGAGAAGAGAGGAAATGGTTGGGGGGCAAGTTTTCCCTGCTCTCAGGCAGAACGGATCTCAGCCTTTGTCCTCACCATAAAGTCTCTCCATCATCTAGCACACTAAATACAATAGCTATAAGGATAATAGTAGGAACACAGGTACTTTGGGATCATCTTGTATTTCTCCTTCTCCTTCTCTAGTCTGTCACTGAGACATGACAATCCTGCCTCCTCATGTCCTTTCTGTCTGGATTCCTCAGCTCTCTGCATTCTACGTTCTGAGATGCCCACAGAAAGAAGTTCTGTGTCTGCCCCATTATACTATGTGCCAAGTACCATGGAAACAAAGGTGACGAGAACACGATCCAGCACAATTTCCCGGCCTTTTCTGGCTATTCTAGGGAGGAAGGAACCCTTGGATCTGCAGGATCTTGGAGCTCTCCCCATAGTGAACCTTTCTACTTCTCCATGCTGGGAAGAAGAGCCCCTTTCCAGTGCCCTTTGGTTCTATACTACTTTATTCCACTCAGAAAACGTTAGGCAATTAGGATATTCAGATCGCAGGCAGCTGGCTCACCAGATAAAGAAATTCCACTAACATGGACTGTCAGTTCCCTACCACTCCATACAGAGAGCATGGATACAACTATTTAGCAGTATCTTGGCAGATCTATTTAAACCTACTTAAAAGTAGATCCAATAGTTTACTAAAAATTAATAGGGTCTCATTCTTTGCTTTAGTGGCCATTGCATATACATAGGCAATATTGTGAGATGACAAAGCCAAGAAAGTAACCTTTATTGAAAATAAACCCCTCTTTTGTTATAGGGAAGACCCAGAAATTAGGGATGATGCTAAGGGGCTAATTGCCACTGAGTTGGTTGATGTGGGTAAGTGTGGGCTCTTCTTGGCCAGATGCCATGGGTTGGGATTATGGCTCCAGTCTTCTAGCTATAGGACCTCTCTGGGTCTCCTCTGTGGAATAGAAATAATAATGACATGTATTCCTTGAATGCTTTGTGGGAATGAAACGTGTTATGACCTATACAATGCTTGGTACACAGTAAATATTAATTAAATGTTAGCTATTATCGCTTATTATACAAATAAAGGAAGTAAATAGGTATATTTATTAGGACAAAATAACAAGGAAGAACATTCATTTCTAAGCTTTATAAGTCTGTAAATTGAGAATAGCCTGGTGGCTACCAGAATCAAATGAGTTATATTAAAAAAAAAACAAAAAAAACCTAAGACTATAATTAAATTTAACTTTCTAAATCAAATTATTCAAATTTAATGATCGGAGTTAGTAAAAAGCTTTTTACTTTAAGCCATGAACTCTATATGGTATAAAATATAAAAGAGAAAAAAACTTCTGTTTATCCTAATACTTCAACTCATATTGAATATAAAGATAAATGTAAATGTTTCTATGCTTTTAGCAAACCTTTTGTTCTTCCCCATTAACTTTATCTGTATAAGAAAATATACCTTCCAAAGAATTGGGTGAACATGTTTAGCTGGGCCTTACAAGAAAAAAATTGTGTAGTAGTTGTCTCAAAATGCTCCTCTCAATTTCTGTGCTTGAGACACAGGCCTTTAAATTCAGTAACATTTTAATTAAGTTTAAGTCTGAGACATATATTTCTTCTCTTCAAATTTCTCTCAACAGTAAGAGAATCCATAGAAGCTGTGCTTTATCATGGAACGCAACCAATTCTCATATATAGATGATAGATAGATAGATAGATAGATATAGATAGACAGAAAGACAGACATGAAATAATCTACTCATTATGTTTAACCATTTGTGATGATATTAAGGTGATGTTAAAGATGATGATAACAGCAAAATCAATTACTACTTCCTGAATCTTTACTACAAATGACACTCTATGCCAGGTATTTTATAGGTATCATCATATATGAAAATCTAGAACTAGTATTTTCATAACCATATTAACAGGTGAGATTAGAAAGAATTAGAAAGGTCAAGTAATTTGCCCCAAATCCAACAGCTAATTAGCCATGAAACAGAGATTCTAACTCAGCAAGCTCTGTCTGACTTCAGTACTTATACTTTAATAAATATTTATGTTGAGGCATATTCAGAATTATTGTTATTTTTTTCACTGATGAGTTAGTTAACCATGGCAAAGAGCATTACAGTGATATTTTCTTATGTTCCTAAATAGTTCCCCGAACTATACTAAATACTAGATTAATATTTATGAAAGCATAGTTGTGCTACCTCATTAGCAGTGTAAGGATTCTGTTATTTAATGTTAGTTATGTCTTATGTGCCATTTTAACATAAAAGGTACAATTACAAGCAGTTTTCCTTTTTGTGACTTCTAAATTTAAACATTTTAACCAGTTTATTATTTCACACCCCCCTACAACATCTTCCTCCTACTATGTCAGTCAGTCCCCTCAGTCTCATAAAGATTATTATTCCACAGGGTTTCATAGATAGTAAAGTCCTAAGATCATCACAAAAAAGGAAAAAGTCTATTCAATATTAAATTACAATATTAAAATGGTAAAATTATAAAGACATTTAAAGTTTCTTTACCTCTGGACTAGCAATTTCTAGAATACCTTTCATCATTGCATGCAATAAACATTAATTGGATGACTATTGTATGCCACGTGTGTTAGCGCAGAATAAGTCTCATTTCATATCTTCATGTAAAACTGATTCCTTTGGCAAGTACAACACAGAAACATATAACATTGACCTCTGTGCAAGAAGTTCATATTATAAGGATATTATGGGAAGCATAAAACATTCAGTATCAAATCTTCTGAGCTATTAAAACTA
Organism: Pteropus medius; assembly: GCF_902729225.1. Classification (NCBI taxonomy): domain Eukaryota; kingdom Metazoa; phylum Chordata; class Mammalia; order Chiroptera; family Pteropodidae; genus Pteropus; species Pteropus medius. The sequence continues at coordinate 31,259,746 of NW_024340696.1, forward strand.
CTTAAATATGGCATCAGTTTTTAAGTTACCTCATTTAAAAGTAGCTGAACTTAAGAAAATAATCGAGTGCATTAAAAACTGCATTAAGTTATAGTACTACTCTAGCAGTTCTCTAGTTTAGATTATGTCAGTGCTTCATGACAATCGCCTTTATTCTGAATTCCTTAAGAATTTACTCTAAGTTTTAAACTGTCACAAATCTCGGTTGCTACAATGTATTTGTTTCACAATTTAACTTGCTCTCCACTTAGCCCCCTATTTAAGTAAAATTAAAAAAATATATCAGTTCAAGGGCAGTGGCATAGCACAGTGGACTGTCGGGGCTCAAATGCCAGCGCTACAATTTAGTAGCTGTGGAGTTTGAGCCATTTACTTAGGCTCACTGAGCCTCACTTTCCTCATCTAAATTGGAATAATAATATCCGCTTTAACTACTTATTTTCCCTCTATGAAATGCGGTGAGTAGGAAAGCTACCGGAATTAAGTGAATTAATATTAGCAAAAATCTTCAGACAGCATCAGGCACAAACTAAAGATTATAAGTGTTTCTCATTTAAGTTATTCAAAAAATTTAATATACTCTCAATTTTTAATATCAAACTAGCTGAACACTTATTTTAAGTACTATTCTCAAAATGATGGCGACTTCACAAATCGCATATGCTACAAAGGGTATCTTCTCCCTATTGTTCAACATTATTAGATAAACATATATATATAAACATAAATAAATATATAAAGATATCCTCTATATGTAGACATAGTGTATATGTATATATGTGTACACAAGCATATGTGTATACATATAAAATATACCTCCCACTCACAACCTAGGTAAAGTGATCTAAAGTCAAACCAACTTTTCAACATTTCCAAAGCTATACTGACATAGCTTTCTTTTATAAAACTTGCAGGAAGATGGAAAATAATCTATTGTACCAATTAGTAATTAAGACATGATAATGGAACTTGCATATGAGATTTAGAGAGGTTCATTTATCTTGCCTAAACATTATGTGGATCATCAGATATCTTTTGCTTCTATGTTGATAAGTGTTAGATGCTCTGAAATGCTTTTGACTTAGATCAGCGATTTTTAATGTGGTTATTAATATCTTGATTTAATTGTACTTCTGCTGTAGAAGTTAGGATAACATCATGACTCAGAAACAAACACAGACTACAGTGAGCAAAATTTGCCAACAATTAAATTGGATTTCAGAAAAAATAGCATTATATTTTGCTGGTTTTAAAAAATTCATAGTAAATTCACAGAAAAATTGAAACATAGGGTTTTTCTAAATAGTAACGATTTAGGTCATAATGAAAGTTTAAAAAGTTATTTTGGTTTTGAGGTCTTCCTTTCCCTCTGGGGGTAAAAAGTAGAACTTGAATGAAGATAAATCTGTGGTTTGAATAATTATTTCCTTAATTTGACTTATTCTCTTTTGAAACTTATAAGCCTTTTCTTAATACCAAACAAACTGTAATTGCATTACCAGATAATAATGCCTCACATAACTGCAATAATTTCAGAATGTGAAAATATTTTAATTGTTTTTAAAATTCCCCCCAAATCATGCATATAAAGACCAATAAGATAGATAAATACTAACATTAATTTCAATTGTACAAACTTAGCATTATTGCTCACAATTCCCAGAGTTTTTAGCATCATTTTTAGCAAGCATTACCTCCTCAGCTAGCTCCCTTTACTGGGCAGTTACCTTGAAAGTTATTTCATCCTGTCACACATGTCTAAAGAGTCAAAGAAAATTCTCCTCAACCAAAATTTCCATAACACATTTCTCTTTTTCTAGAAAATCCTAAATAACAATTTTTGTTAACCTGCTCATTTACATATAATTGCATTTTTAAGAGATATTACAGTTTCTGAGATTTTAAAGACATGAGAAAAGAAAGGAGCAAAATATTTGTTGTGTTCTATGAATTCGAGTTTGCTTTTTCCATGCAACAGGAACATTTGCATTTACTCATAAATGAATACTAATGATATATGCAGATCTGGCACTGCTCCATGGAAATCATACACAGAAAGCTAGAGCAGTGCACAGTTGTATTTCTCCAAAGTATTCAAAGAGCAAGATTAAAGTCAAAGTCAACTCTCTGAAGTGGAATAATACCTAAATGATATTGTGGGTTAAGAAGAACAGTGGAATTTATGGTGAAAACAAAGTTGGCTGGTTAACCTCTCATATGATTTCTGAAACAACTCTTCGTTTACCAGCTACTTTGGGCAAGATGCTCTTTCTCTAAGCAAGCCAATGCTCTGCTTTTTCTACTGTGTAGGAGTAAGCATTCTGCTGCTACCGAAAATCCTTTCTTGTTTAAAATAACACCCAGCTCAGCTTTGCATACTGTGTGCTCATGTGCTCAAGAAATACTTTTTGAATGAATGAAAATTCAGTGAGTAAGAAGGTTATTCATTGAAAAACATCTGTGTATACTTCCAAAATGATAAGGCCAATGATGCAAGCATAATCAACATACTGTGAGCAGCACCTTCTCACAAAGATGTCATAGGAAGCAACTTCCAGTATTAAATTCTAAGCATGAGGTCTGGCTTAACCTAGAAACCATGATCTTAGTACTTCTGTAAAATTCCATTGAATATTATGCTTGTAACTTCCCATATAATCTGCTTTAGGACTCTATTTGAAAATACTATTTTACATTATTAATGATGTTTCTATATGGTTTATTAATTGAGAAAATAATATTTTAAAACAGCCAGGAGTAATTTGGAAGGGGTCAGAGAGGTTTTCATTTCATTGTTAAAACTCCCTACACTGGAGGCAGTTAAATTTAAGCAATAGTTTCTTTCCTACCATTATATTTCTTGTAATATCTTAATGTGTCCTATCAATTCACTGGTGAGTGACTTCATGTTCCTAAAGTAAAGAAGCCTACCCTGCTGTTCATGCAGTCACATTGAGCAAGGATCATTGGTACACAACTACGGGGAGGAAGGTAAGTAGTATTGTTTTCATTTCGCCTTTTAAGAGCTTCACTAGGAGAAACCACTAAGATAACTTTAAAAATCTGCAGCATACAATATAATTGATACCAATGAAAGAACTTAAAAAATAATTTTTATATCAAAATTTGTAGTCGCTTTAATTATCTTCTCTTCAACTATTTTTTCTTGCAAAAGAAGTTGAATATATTTGAAATACATTGTAATGCGGAAACATTGTCTAAAGCCCTGAAATACGTCAAAACTACTGAGCAAAAGCTTTCAGAAGCACCAGCTTTATATCACTTCCAGCAAATCAGTTTAGAATAGAGCACCGTTACAGAAAGGACGCCCACCCACTTTCATTCCCACCTCACCCCGACCCTGCTATTTATCAGACTAAGTTTACATAAATCAGAGAAAAGTTACAGTGCAATTAAATGTATCCACGAAGTAATATGATACAAAGCACTTTGCAAATATTAAACTTCCCCTCAAGGGATCAATGTTTCCCATGAAGAAACTGGTATTGGGGGGAGGAAAAGAAGGAGAAGGGAGGGAGGGAGACCGACCTACCGAGAGAGGACTGGGGAGACCAAGAATCTGAGCAGCACCTCCTTTGGGTGGGTGGCCTGAAGCACTCAAAAGAGGGAAGCGGGAGAGCAGAGCTCACCTAGGCAAGATGACTGGAGTTGTGGCGGAGGTTTGTTTACCGTGCACCTTGAATCGCCAGGTAGAGGAATCCACATGAGGCTGCACGCTCCTCGCTTCCCTAACCCAAGGCTGTAGCCCAAGTCCCAGAAGTAGAAGTCTCTCTGCGCTCGAGTCAATAGCCACAGAGACCTCGCACACCTCTTAGTAAGAACAATATGAGCACCCCCTCAATGGCATCTATCGTGTGTGTGTGTGTGTGTGTGTGTGTGTGTGTGTGTGTACGTGCTGTGTGTGTGTGTATTGAGGGGTGGGTGAGATGGGTTTCCAGAACTGGGGCTCTCAGGGGGCGGGGACTGGGGCTTCAAGGGGTAGGAGCCGGCTGGGGAAAAGGATACACCCTATCCACAAGTTCACTGATCCTTTACCTGCCCTCTACCTGCCCTCTGCTCGGGCCGTCTCGCGCTGCAAGCGACAACCCCGCAGCCACCCCGGGAAGTGTCCCAGCGCTAGCCCCCAACTCTGCCGAGCGCAGTTAAACGCATGGTGCCTCTCTCCCTGAAAGAGAGCCCGGAGAGCTGCGTCCAGCTCTGGGTGAGACACAGACCGACGGACAGACTAATACAGATGACTCTAAATTTACTCTGGAAATCACCCCGCCGTTATCCCATCTCGCACTAGTTTACCCCCGAGCCCCGGGGAACGTCGGAAAAGTCTCCCCAGGCAGTGCCTAGGAAAACCTCGCAAAGTGCTTTGGCTGGCATCACGCGAATGTCTCCCCTTGGCGATTTCTCTCCTTTTTATTTTCCCCCAAATCTACGAGGTTTAAGCCCGCTATGCTCGAGCCCCTCCCCGGCGCGAGGCAGGCAGCTCACCCTGCTCACCATCGTCCCTGGCGGCGGCGGCGGAGGCGCCAGCGGGAGCCCCGGGCACCGGGGCCGGCGGCGGGTCACGCCAGGCCACCGGGCGGCTCCTGCAGTCCCGGCAGCAGTTGGTCTAGTAGTTTCGGTTGCCCGAGCTTCGCCGAGACGGAGAGCGAGTCGGCGTGAATGCGAGCGAGCGAACCAGGATGTGCGTGCGCGCGTGAGAATAAGAGGCGGGCGGACCCCACACGCTGGCGGCACAGGCGACAGCGCCGAGGTCCCGGGCGGGGAGCGGGGAGGAGGAGGAAGCGGGCGAGAAGTACGTAGTGGAGTTTAGGGCGCGTTTCCTGCACTTCCCGGGGAGACTCCAGCCAGGTGCGGCAAGGCGCGCTCCCGCAGCGCGGGCACGGCACGGGCAGCCGCTGGAGCCCGAGTCCGCGCAGTGCCGGGGCTCGCAGCCGCTCTGCGGGAGGAGGGGTGCATCCTCCTCGCCCCGGGCGGGCACCAGTGCCACCCCAGACCCTCAGCACTGGGGGCAGAGCCTCTGGCGTCCTTGGTGACACCTCCTTGGACAGCCTGCTCTCTCTGGATCCGCCCCAAAGAGCAACAGTCAGTGTGTCAGGGTTCTTTCCTTCCTGGGTCTTGGAGCCGCCGGTGCCAAGCTGTGCGAGCTCCCCACTCCCCGCGGCGTGCGCTGTCACCGCCGCCGCTCGGCCCCCGGCGCGCCTCAGCGGGCAGCTGCCTCCCGGAGACGTGCCCAGCTGTGTGCGCGTGTGTGTGTCTAAGCGAATCCCTTCCTCTCCATCACTCCGGCGCGCGGGAGAGACCAGATCCCCGGCGACCAGCTGCAGAGTGGCTGCCAGTCCACACCCTCCTGCCTCTCTCCCCACCCACCCCGCCCCTACTCCTCCTCGCCCTCTCCCTCCTCTTCCTGCTCCTCCTTCAGCTGCCGCTCCTCATCTCCCAAAGGCTGTGGAGAAACCGCAGCGTAAAGGGCGGAGAAGGGTGGAGAAGGAAGCGCAGGTGTTTTCAGCCGAGAGATGGGCGCACACGCTGGAGCGGCTTGCTGCAGGGGGAGGGCAGGGTCGTAGGCGGAAAGAAGGGAGGAGAGGATTTACCCCTAGGCGGAGGTCCTGTGGCCGAGCACCACGCGTCCCACTCAGGCGCTGGAGCCGCGGGCCAGCTGCTCGGTAGGGAGGTGGAGTGGGCGCGCAGGGCTCTCTCGACGATTGCTTGGAGAACCCGTGGAAATGACCATAGTGGCAGAACCCTGAGACATACAAGTCGGAGAGATTCAATCTCTAAGAAGCCGAAACCAGTCTCTTTGGGGTTAGAGGGGCCTATACCTGGAGCTTGAGGGCACACAAGTGTCCAGGGAGCTCGTGTGTGGCTCCAGCATCAAGCATAAGAGCTAAGTCTGAGGGGTCAGGTGGTGGCGATGGCAGTTCTCAGATTGCTGTGTGCATCCGGAGTCACAGGGGGCGATCACCGCCTAGCTGGGAAGCAGAGAGCGGGTTCAAGCTTTTTCCAGGTCTAAATCCCAAATTTGCCTTCCCAATTCAGTCTATGTTTCTCATACCCTTTGCTCCCAGCAAAATCAATGGGCCAGGGAACTCTATGTACTATTTACTGTACTCTTTGCCTGGTAGAAAGGATACCACCTGATCTGAGACTGATGTTTTGGTGCTTCTCTCCCAAGGTGCTTCCTCTATGTCTTCTCCCCACCCACCCAAAGATTGCTGGAAAACTAATATCTTTCTCATTGATAAAGTTTTTCCCTGTGGAGTTTTTTTTGTTTTTTGTTTTTGTTTTTTATCTTGCTAATGTCATAGTACAAATGCAGTACACGGAAAGTCCTTTAGGCAGGAAATCACAGCGTTATTGCTGGTGACTGTTTGTTTTCAAATGACAGTCATAGAATGCAAAGTTGAGTCAACCTGGGGTGAGTGAAGAGGATTGGTCCATTTAATTAGAGGTCTGTTAGAATGATCCCTGGCACCAGCACTAGAAAGAATTGGAGCACTTTTTCCAGTATCCATTCGTTTTTGTTATGATAATTTAACTCCGTTAATTTAGGCAATCTGAAAATGAAAGGTAGGACGCAATTGGCGAGGCACAATATTTCTAGATTCTCATTCAACAGCCAGCCTACCCCCTTCCCCAGGCCCACTTTCACCATCGCATCCAAAGATCATGACTCAGATTTCAAACTGCACTTTTAAAAGTACAGGATACAGCCTGAAGGTCAAAACTGTTGAGTTCTAGAAAGAGATAAATGTAAGTAAGTTTATTTACCAAGTACTCAGTCAAAATCATAGGCTCAGCAGTAACAACGAAATGTATATTGTTTAATATATTGAGCAGGAGGGAAGATGGCTGTTTGCCAGATATGTGATCCATTAACCTCTTTAGCTCATTGTTGGCAACAATAGCATACAATCACATTCTTATGTTTGAAAGACAAGAGACTGTTTTTTTCCCATCTCAAAATCACAATGCCACATTATAGTCTAAAAGAAACCTCAAACAATAAAAGTAATAAGAAAGGAAGAAACACAATTTGCTTTTTTTCCTGAACAAATGTTGCTGTTCTGCTTTTCTTGAGAGGAAAAACGCTGATAAGCAATAAAGTCCACAAAGGCATGACAATAGATTTTGAAGAATGCATCACTCCATCTATCAATTCCTTTCAATTAGTAAACTTTATTTAAAATGTTTATTTATATTATCTTTTTATTGATATTCATTCTTTCTTTTGTGCTAGGAATATTACTGAGAAGGACAATGGGGTGAGATGAATCTGGTTTCTCATAATTCTGTCTTGCTTTAGGTTTATGTCTGCCAGGAGAGGAACATTCAGCAGCCTGTGCTTTCTCAGCAATCCTAACTTCTCCTCAGAGGATCCTTAGCTCTGTAGCTGATATACTGGGGGAATTGTCACAGTGATTTTGCCTAGCTTGTGCAAGATCACACCTGGGGTTGAGAGCAGGTACAGACCAAGAAACTGAAGCAAAGCTCTGGCCTATGTATGGAGATATTAGATCAGAATATAGGTACTCTTTTTTTGGTGCTGCACTTCAGCTCCCACTAATGATCTGGCCTCCTGCTAGGCGAAGTACAAAGGTGAGAGGATAAGGTCTAACATCTTTAGTAGAAACATTTTGGTATGACACTAAATTAAACAAATAAACTAAACACTGGACCAAGTAGCATATCTTAAAAAAATCTTTTTAAAATGCAATTTTGAAAACAGTCACAGATTTATTGGTTTGGTTTAGTCACCAAAGCCAAATAAAGTACACAGTAATGAAAACATTTGGTTCATTAGAGTGTTCATATGGTAAAGAATTTTTGTTCCCTGAGCATCATCATACTCTCTTGTCGCATAAAGATGTGTAACCGTTAAATATTATTTGGCTTACAGTTTCATATAGAGGCTCTCCTCTCAGTTAAGTATGGACATGTCTGTCATTATTAGGATGTAATGGGGGCAGCTGGCTTATTTTCCAAAATCCTTTTTTTTTTTAAACCAATCACTGATATTTAGATTCAGTTGGGTTAGCAAATAATCGTTGAAAGGACTCATCTATGTGTCAAACCACTGGAAAACAAAAGATAAATAAAAGAGGCCTCTGCCCTTGTGAGGCAACCTCAGTAATCACTAGGGTTATCAGATATATGTCTGGTTGACCTGGGGTCCTTCCTTCATACAGAAGGGAGCCCCTACACCCATACCTTCATGCTCCATCGCTATATTTGAGTATGTCTTGTGTGAAAGGGCTTAAAAGTGTAAGTCCACGCCTGATAGTAAGGGAGGCATTTCTTATAGAAGAGGTGGTCCACAGACTGGATGTCACAAACTATGAAAATGAAAAAGAGGATTTAACCTCTCTCTAGGTCTAGACTATTGCTGGCCAATAGAAGTGTAATGCAAGGCACAAATGTAAGCCACATATGCAACTTTAAATATGTTATGGTTCATCAAAAAAGTGAAAAAGAAACTGGTGAAATTAATTTTAATTATGTATTTTATTTAACTTAATATACCCAAAATATTATAATTTAACATGAGAAATATAAAAAGTATTAATGGAATATATATATATATATATGCACACACATACATATATATATACATACACACATGTATATGTATATATGTGTATATGTATGTATATGTATATATGTGTGCATATGTATATATATGAGTATATATATATATATATATTAATTTGATGGGCAGAATGACTCTCATGCCCTAATCTCTGGAACCTATGAATATGTTACATTACATGGCAAAAAGGACTTTGCTGATGTAATTAAGGTTACAGATCTTAAAATAGAGAGATTATCCTGGATTGTCTGAGTGGGCCCAATCTAATCACACTCCTTAAAAGCAAAGCATTCACTCAGCCTGTAAGCAGAAGAGATGTGACGGAAAGAGAAGTCAGAGAAATTTAAAGTATGAGAAAGATTCAACATGCTTTGTACCTGGTTTAAAGATGGAGGGACCAATATGACAAAGAATGCAAGTGGCCTTCAGGAGCTGACAGCCAAGAAAGAAACAAAACCTGCACTACAACCACAGGAACTGAATCCAGCCTTGAAAGCTCTTGGAAGCAGATTCACCTCCAGGGACTCCAGAGAAGAATGCAGCCCTACTGAAGCCTTGATTTTGGCTTTACCGAGGCTCTAAGCAGCGGGCTCAGCTGAACCACACTGTACTAAGACTTCTAGACTATAGGACACTGAGATAATGAAAGGGTGTTGTAAACCACTAAATTTATAGTAACTTTGTTTTACAGCAGCAATGGAAAACTCATATATGTTCCAAGTCTTGAAACCTGGGGGGTGTATTTCACGCTTAGAACACATCTCGATTTGGACTGGCCACATTTCAAGTATTCAATAGCCACATGTGGCAAGGGGCTACTATACTGGGCAGTGTAAGTCTAAACCAAGTGGAGTCAATATGTCCAGGAAATGCTGGGTTTGTAGGCTAAATATGTCACCATGTGGAGAGAGAAGAGCATCAAGGAAGAGAGGAACTTGGCAAAATCTCTTCTGATTTCCCATCCTTAGACCAGGACATCTTTTGGGGGGAAAGAAATGGAAAGTTTTTTAATCATGCAGATTGCCTGTTCTTCTTTTGGGCAGGAAGAATGGAGAGGGCCCACATGAGAGATAACCTCGTTGGTGTTGACCAGAAAATTTCAGACTGATTGATTAAGATTATATTTCTGCCAGCACAGCCAGCTTTATTTTTGAAACAAGGAAATGAAAGCTTACTTTTCTTAAAAAAAAAAAAAAGATTATATTTCTGGGAAAGTTTCAATCAGCAACTAGGTCACATATTAAAGCTAGATTTAGTGTCATGAGCTTTAGCACAAGTGACGCCATTTTGGGCCTTTGGTTTTTTCTTTAATATGGAGAAACTGGTTTTCAATATCAACCTTCTGAGGTTTACATTTTATTTTTATTAAGAAAAGCAGTATGTTTTACAATTTTAATTGCATTTCATGTTTAGTTTTCGAAAATTCTTTTCCCAGCTTCCCTGTAAAATCAAGAGCAGCAACTAACCACTGTAATCTGGGACCCTTTTAATAAGATTTCACCAAAGAGCTGTGGACCTGGACTGGGTTTAAAGAAAAGAAAAAAAAAAAAAAAGAACCCAGACCATGAGGGAGAAGAAAGAGGGCTTTCCAGGCTGTGAGGAGCATTGGGGGAACAATGTAAAGACAGGAAAGTGAATAGTGGGTTTATGACTTGAGGAAAAGGTCTTTTTGACTGTAGCAAAAAAGCTTTTGTAAAGCAAGCTATAGTTGGAGTTAGAGATGGAAAAGTTAATAAGCTCTAGATCCATACTGTTCAATATGGTGGCCACCAGCCACATGTGACTATGAAAACTTGAAATATAGCTACTATGATTGAAGATGTGCTGTAAGTATAAAATGCACACTGAATTTCAAAGACTTAGTGCAAAAAAACCCTCTGGAAAATATTCCGTTAAAATTTTTATATTGTTGGTAATATTTTGGATATATTGAATTATATAAAGTATATTATTAAAATTACTTTGTATGTTTTAAGCTTTTTTAATGTGGCTACTAGAAGAGTTTAAATTACATATGTGGCTTTAAAAGGATTCTGTATCCAATTTCCACATGTGTGTGTTTCCTTACATCAACAAGCAATTTCTTATATACTAGTTGCCTGTCCTACAATTCAACTCAATTCTGACACTATCCAAAGATAGCATAAGATTCCACAAGATAAGGGCCCAGTCACACAAGACGTCTCCCCAACTTCAGATGCCAATATCAAGCCCAAGTTATTACCTGTGCTTCTGACCATCTTGCTATAAATCAGAGATTTCTACAACCTTTCTTGGGTTTGATTAATTAATTTGATTAATTATGTTTTATGGAACTCAAGAAACCCATTTACTCACCAGATTACTGATTGAAAAGGATATATATTTCTTCTTCTCATTCCTAGTAGTAATATATGTATATATATATATAGATAGATAGATAGATAGATAGATATAGATATAGATAGATAGATAGATATAATTTTTCAATAGCAATTGACTTCATTATATTAGTTTCAGATATACAGCATAGTGTTTAGACATTTATATAACTTATAAGTGATCCTTCCAATAAGTCTAGAACCCACCTGGCACCATACATAGTTATTATAATATTATTGACTACATTCCCTATGCTGTACTTTACATCCCCATGACTATTTTGTAACTGCTGATTTGTACTTCTTAATCCCTTCTCCTTTTTCACCCAGCCTTCCAACCCCGCTCCCATCTGCCAACCATTAGTTTGTTCTCTGTATCTATAAGTCTATTTCTATTTTGTTTATTTTGTTTATTTTTTAAATTCCACATATAAGTGAAATCATATGACATTTTTCTTTCTCTGTCAGACATTTCATTTAGCATAATGCCCTCTAGGTCCATCTACGTTGTTGCAAATGGTAGAATTTCATTTTTTACGGTAAGTAATATTCCATTGTATATATGTACCACCTCTTCTTTATTTATCTACTGAGGGACATCTAAGTTGTCTCCAAATCTTGGCTATTGTAAATAGTGCTGCAGTGAACATAGGAGTGTATATATCTTTTCAAATTCATGTTTTGGATTTCTTCAAATGAATACACAGAAGTGGAATTGCTAGGTCATCAGGTAGTTCTACTTTTAGTTTTTTGAGAAATCTCCATACTGTTTTCCATGGTAGCTGCACTAATTTGCAATCTCACCAACAGTGCACGAGGGTTCCCTTTTCTCCATGTCTTCGACAATACTTGTAGTTCGTTAATTTATTGTTGATTGCCATTCTGAGAGGTGTGAGGTAATATTTTATTGTGATTTTAATTTGTACTTCTCTCATGTTTAGTGGCATTGAGTATCTTTTCATATGTCTATTAAAGTATAAGTGTCATTAGCCTGATGAAGAGATACATAGGGCAAGGTCCCAAACAAAGGAGCTTCTGTTTTTGTAGAGTTCGAGACCTAACATAGTGGCACATGGAAGCATTCTGATTCACCAACCTGAAAGCTCTCTGAAACCCCTCCCTTTGGTTTTTATGGAGGTTTCATTACAAAGGTATGATTGATTAAATCGTTGACCATTGGTGATTGATTTAACTTTCTAGCTCCTTTTTCCTTCCCCGGAAATTGAGAGGTGGAACTAAAAGTTCCAATTCTCTATTCAGGGTTGGTTCCCACAGCAACCACCCACCAATCCTTAGGTGCTGTCTAAATGTCACTCCTTAACATAAATCCAGTTGAGGTGGAAAGAAGCTTGTTATGAATAATAAGACACCCATTTTACTTTTATTGCTCTAAAGATATTTTAAGAACTGAGGACAAGAGACCAACTATTTAGCAAAAGATGCTGTCATTGCTCTTATCGCTCAGAAAATTCCAAGTAATTTGGGAGCCGTGAGCCAAGAGTTGTGAATTAAGATCAAATATATATATGAGAAATCTATTTCAGTCATCTGAATGGCCGAATATGTATTTCTTATAAATCACTATATCACGGACTTGTGTTATGTTTCTATCGGTCATTACTGCTCTAGACCAAGTGCTTCTTATACTTTACTATATATGTAAATCAACTGGGAATTTTGTTAAAATGCGCATTTAGAAATTTCCAGGAGGTAAACTACTGCTTCTGGTCCTTGGACCACATTTTGAGTATCAGAATGATTCGCAACCTTGCCTGTAACATAGAGCCATAACGTAATATAATGATCAGATTGCTATACCACAAATCGATTAAATAAGAATCTCTGAAGTCGTGATCTGAGTATTTGTTATAGCTCTCTAGGTAATTTTATTAGGTAATTATTAAAATATTGCAAATTTGAAACTACTACTTTAGAAGCTCTTGAATGGAGGTGAACTAATTTAAAGTTTATTTTACAGAAAATGGAGAAATCTATATATCAAGTGCAATTAATTTGTCACTAGTGAATATTCATTTATTCATTAATGAGTTATTACTCTGTTTAAGTCACAGTGACTTATATCCTGCCTCTAAAAGCTTGGAAAATGGTCGTAGAACTAAGATACCTACTTAAATAAAAGCAAAGCAACATAGGATAGGCTTGGCATGACTGGTCTAGATATTAAAGGTTATAGGACTCCAGAAAAAGAAGAATTAATCTTGAGCGGGATAATAATTAAATATTCCTGGTGTCAATAAAAAAAAAGGGAGGTAAGCTATAATAAAAAATAAAAAGTGTGTATTTGAACAAAGGAAGGATTTCAATTTGGAGCACAGATTCAGGTAGCAACTTAAATTGTGCTCCAAAGAGGAGATGGGGGCAGGGAAAGGCAGAGTTCATAAAGGGCAAAATCATAAGAGCTGTTATCATTTAGGTTCTCCATGTAAACGAAGGATGTTGGCGAGGTCTGTTGGGATTGATTAGGTCCATTATGTAAATGGATGATGTTAGCTGTCAAAATAGATTGGTTTCTATCAAGGCAAAGAATGCAGATGGTCTGGTCATCATGATGAGGAAGAAGTAAAGTTCATATGTCCATGTAGCAATCATGGATCCAGAAAGTTTGTTGTTCGACCTTGAGCAGAGTTTAACAACAGGTCAGCAACTTAATAATAGTTTCAAGAACTGAGGCATGAGATATGCATAGGCCCCATTTCCTCAATGGCTTCCTGACTCCACTTTCATTGATTCTCTTAGCAATGCTTGTTCCACTGAATTTTCTCCACGATCACTGGAAAAGCTGATGTATAAGAAAGGCCTGAGGTAGTGGTTGTCAAACTTTAGGATGTATCAGAAACATCTAAGGTGACCAGGACAAGGCCACTGTTTTCATGGAACACTGCTAACATCTCCCCTGCCACATTGTGAATGAGTTGTAACCATTTTTACTTCTCTGTTCTGACAACTCAAGATTCAAAGTCCCCAGTGGGAATCTGACTAGCTCAGCAGAGACCACGTACTCAAGCCTAGGCTGCCAGGAGCCATTGACAATGCACAACATCACATCAACACTGCACACAAAAATACATTTTCCAAAAATAGAAATAAAGTCACAAGCCTGCTTGGCTTGCTCTAAAATTCTTCCCCTTACCCTTTCCAAAACCAAATAAAAACAAACAACACCCCCCACCACCCTGCCCCAACAAAACAAAACAAAACAAAAAATAAAATGTCTAGCACAGGTAGTATTACTCTAGAAACTTGATTTTGGACAAAAGGGCAAATTCAAATTTTAGATCATTAAGTTTGAGATTACGATGTTTAACTCAAGTAGAGCTGCCTATTGAATAAGTTTAGGAAATGAAGTAAAGGCTAGAGAAGGTTGTTTAGGTATCATCTCCTTAGACGTTAAAATAAAGAACAAATGTGAGCATCAAGAGGCTGATATAGAAGAAGGAACTATGGACAGAGAATCTTATAATATCCTCATATTTCTGGGAATAAAGGTATAGTGCAAAAGGGACTTACATTAGGTATTTACCAGTTCAGATTAGAAGAATTAAATAGGAATGTCTATTGTAGTACTTCTCAGAGATTTTAATATCTTAATTTGCATTATGAAGCTCTAATTATGCTGCACTTCCAAATATTTTTTGACTATGGAACTTTCTTGAAGAGCCAGTGATATATTGGAGATATTTTGGGAAACAATGGACTAGAAATTTCTGAAACCATAAAAAGACAGAAAAGAGACTTAGAGAAATATCCAGAGAGAGAAACAATAGTCCCAGAATCCAGATTATTCATTCAATTCAGACTCTTATTTCTCTACTGTAATAGAGATGGGTTTAATATTATGGGGTTTAGTAGTATTGTACTCTATTTTACTCACGTGTACCCTAAAAGCACAGTGCTTGATACATAATGCCACAAAATAAATGCTTGTTAAGTAAATGAATAATAGTGTGAAAAGTCCTTTAATTTGTCAACATGAAGGTCATGAGTAATTTCAAAAGCATAGATTCAGAATAATGGTGAGATGGGTTGAGGAAACACCTACCTGCCAAGGATTTCTCCAGTGAGTCCTCAAGGATCTCTGGCAGACACTGAATTGTCTACCCCATTATCTGTTTCTCTTTTTCCTTGGTAATATAACAAGAGTGACCATATAATTTATCATCTAAACTAGGACACTTGAGAGAGAGAAAGGGGGAGCTATTAATAATTATGCCAGAACAACACATAGAAAATAGACTTTCTAGCAAACTGGGACAAATGGTCATCTTAAAAATAACTCCTGATTTTTAGCTATACACTTGACTATTCGGAATAAAGACTGTACTGTCCAGACTCTATTGTATTTAAGGATGACCTTGTGAGTAAAATGGTACCAGATAACAGTGGACAGTTTTCTTCCCAAATTTTACGGGGATGCCCATATCTTGAACAATGTTAGTTTTTGTTTATCTAGGAAGATGGTAGAAAATAGTTTTAGAAGGCTGCACATGGAATGTGTTTTTTTTATTGCAGTGACATTGGTTAATAAAATCCTATAAGTTTCAAGTGTATAATTCTATAATACATCATCCATATATTTCATTGTGTTTTTGCCACCCAAAGTCAAATCTTCTTTTGTCATCATATATTGGACCCCTTTTATTCTTGTCTATCCACCCCCCGCCGCCAACCACTACCATTTCCCTCTGGTAACTATACTATACTGTTGTCTGTGTCTATGAGTTTTTGTTTGTTTGTCTTGTTTGTTTGTTTGTTGCTTTCAGTATTATATCCCACATATGAATGAAATCATATGGTTCTTGGCTTCTTCTGTCTGACTTATTTCTCTTAACGTGACATTGTCAAGATCTACCTATGTTGTTGCAAATGGCGGTATTTCAGCTTTCCTTATGGCTGAATAGTATTCATTGTATATATGTTCCATATATTTTTAATGGATTCCTTTGTCCTTCCTGCTAGCTGGAATGTGGTTACTCTGGTTAGAGCTTTAGCAGCCATCTTGGAACATGAGGCAGCATGAGTAGCATGATGGAACATAAAGACAAAAGGAGCCTGAGTCTCTGATGAATCTGGAATCCACCCTATCAGCTTTCTCTACCTTTGTTCTATCGTATGAAGAATCAATACACACTTGATTAATGCTATGTTATTTTGGAGTTTTCTGTTTTTTGAGGATTGAACATAATCTCAGTAGATAAGACCTTATATCTAGGCTGCCTAAAAACAATATAATGTGAGCCACAAATGTGAGCCATATATGCAATTTAAAATTTTCTTGTTGTCTTTTTAGAAAACAAAAAGAAACAGATGAAATTAATTTTAATACTATATGTTATTTAAATTAGCATATTTAAAATACTATCTTTTCAATATGTAACCAAATGAAAAAATATTAATATCATAGTTTACATGGTTTTGTTTTATTTAAAAAAATTTAGTTTACATATTTTTGTTTTATAAAATAATCTTCAAAATCCCATGTGTATTCTGCACTCATAGCACATCTCAATTTAAATTAACCACATTTTGAGTGTTCAGTAGCCACATGTGGCTAGTGGCCACATGTAGCCAGTGGCTACCTATTGGACAACATAATTTTATACCATGTATTTTCTATCTCTCCCTCTCTTCTTGCTTCTCTTCAATAGTAAACATAGATAAAATTTCATCTTATACAATAACAATAATAAAATAAGAACAATAAACCTCTGTCTCATTTTTACTTCCTGGAAGCTATTTCTCTATTTTCTTTCTTTCACAACTCTATTTAATTGAATTTGCAATATCAAGTAACTGTGGTCTTGGAATAATGACAGGATGATGTCCTTCAGGATACCACTTGATAAATTTGGTATCTGGGTAATGATAAACCATCAGCAATTATAGTTTTAGAATGATTCTCTAACAAATAGAGTTCATAGCTATCAGGAGTCATTAATATCAAGATGAAAACCCACTATGTTTTGCCATCAGTTGCCACAGAGAATTGGTTAAATTACATATATAT